>NC_033640.1:1175302-1248336 GCF_001540865.1 Ananas comosus
AAATATATTATATAATATATATATACTATATATATATATATACTATATATATATATATATATATATAATATATATAGATTTATTCAATATACTAGATCAACGTCTAACCGGACGATAATCGATTCGGAAGCGTCAGCATCATCATGCACAACGGCTTAAAGAGAAGAATGGTTATCTAGCATTAAAATATTTCGATAAATCATATCTATTGATTCTCGCTGTACCAATAGTATACAAGAATTTTCTATCAAAATATTCATAACTGATTGATACTTCTATACCGATTAAACTTGCAAATAGTATACACCAAACGATTAAAATTGTTGATTTTGAACCCTTTTTATCGTAGGAAAATTATTTACTCCTTTAATTATATTAATATATTTCGGTTATTATTTTAGCCGAGTCGAAATTGGAGATGAAGAGAGTATAAAGCTACCAAATTTAAAATGGTTTTGCGTTGTAGACTTAATTGTCAACTATACGGAACTAGGATCAAAGTCACCTAACTGCCGATCGCGTCGATTCGTCGAACTTACTAATCATCGAAAACAGTTACAGGGTAGTCTACGGATGCGCCTCGTCTGTTCTTTCGAATAGCACAGCAAAGACCTACCTATCTATATAGGTATATATTACTTGTTATCTATATAGGTATAGTGATATACTACTACTATATATCTAGATACCTAATTAATAGCTGAAATAGCCTTTGCATTTTCAAGGATTTAAAAATACCATTATTGTTTAATTGTCTAATAAAAAAATAAATGAATACTCGCGTTTTGAGAAGATATTAGTTACTTATTATTATAATTTAATTGAACAGTCTTATGGCCACTAGGCATTGGCTCAATCGGTATATCCACAAGCTTAGAGTATTTATTTATGAAAACTAATAAAACTCTTAATAAGGAAACCATTTCAAAGAAATGATTGACAAGTCTTCTTAAACCACAGACTGATGGGACGACTCAATATGATTGGATCCAACTATCCCACTATAGCATCTGGTAAATAGAATAAAGAATTCATACAAAAAAATTTAAAATGTTAAGAGAGTTTTGACCCAGAAACTAGAATAAATATATAAAGTTTTATCTAATTTTAATCACGCATTTGTAATATTCGCACTTGATTAATCGACCAATTAACCTTTTTTTCTTTGCTATTTAAGAGTTAGGAAAGTCTCTCACTTCCCAACCACCAGGGTTCTCTGACTGTTATTTTTACAAGTGGTTGATATATATAACTTTCTGTAAATACATAAGTCATAGATAAAACCCAAGATAATAAAATAGCTCCTCAATTAAATTAAAAAGTGAATACAACCCATTAAGTTTCTCATATTATAAATTAATATTGTTATAAGTACTTAAATAGATATATTTAATTTACGTGAGCATACATTCTTTAATCGGCATAAACAATTGATGAATAATTGGAATAGACGCTGTATCGGGATTATAAAATGTCGCACCATATATCTAATTCAAATATAAATAACACCCTCTCAGATAAACGTTACAAAATATTACACTTTGAATCGATTCGAACTACCGATTATGCGCTCACCCATCAAAATTCAGATTTTCAATTGTATCTGCCCTGAACTTTTCCTCGAAATCGTTATGTTAACATTCAACGACTTTAAAATCATAGCTTATCCTGAATTTTATTTTTTATTAATTAGACGAGTCTTATAAAAAAGTGAAATTTTAAAACTAATATCTACTCAATTTTGTTCAAAAATCTGATATAATAATAATTAAAAATCAAGTAAACATAAATATAGAGTAATATTCATGTACATAAATAGTGCTGGTGTATAATAAAAGTAAAAAAATTAAAATATTTATAATGTTATCGAACATATCCTTACATTGCCTTTCCGCATGAGGAGATACCCGCTTCCACAAAACGCACGGTCCAGTCGGGCAGCCAAAAATGTCCACACCTTCTATTCGAGGAAAGATAAACCCACAAATTTGATTTATGTGCTTATTTTAAAATATTGATGCCGAAGAAATATACTATCGAATCTAAATTTTTAATATCAATTTCAACGTGTGGAGAGTGAATAAAATAGTTTATAATTAATTGAATATCAAAAGACCAATTATACTCTATAAAGTAGAATAAATAAATTGCAATTTAAACAATATGCAGTTATTATTAAGGTCGACGTGTTTGTCAGGGCCAACTATATAATTTATATTGTATTAATTGATTATAATCTTGGTGTGAGCCGTGGTCAGGCCCACCAGTCCAGAGGCAAAATACAAGACACGGGTCCCTAATTTTTCAGTACCAATACTTTGGTATTTTTAATCTGTAGTCTCTAAATAAAAATCTCCAAATAAACGACTCAAAATAAAAAAAAATTTAAAATATGGACCACATATCTTGCGTAAATGAATAAAAAAAAAATCATCAAACTACATAACTAAATTTACAATTCTTTATGTCCGTTAATCTTACAAATAGCATCACATTTAATATTATCTTAAATCATTTATTAATTTTTACGATATATTTCCGCCAATGAGTTAAATTAAAAAGACAGTTTATATTTGGAATATAATCTTTTAAACTCCTTTACCACAATAAAGTACGCCATATCACTAATTATAATATCGGTGTGAAAAATTATAAATCTGTGTGCATTTCTAGATAAAATTTTCTAATATACTAAAACTCGTCATATATAGTTTTTAAAATGAGGTCGGCAATACTGAGTCTAACTCACATATCCGATTCTCAATAGTAAACAAACAAACAAATTTGATACTACCACGACGGTCCCTGTGTATGATGTGGTTTGTGATTTTTTATCCATATATCTTGACGCTACTTAGCTCTAGTACAGGGTATCTAACAACTCAGTTCCTTCTCAATTAGGAAGAACTCCCCATCTGCGACAGTGAACAAAGCACCTATCTCAGAACTATTCACTCATATATGCGAAAGTGATCTTCAGAAAAAATAAAAAGAGACTCAATAATAAATATAAAGGCGAGCTATTGGGTCAATCAACACATAATCAATCACCAGTGCGATAATGTGCCATCATTTGCTCTCTGTTTATTTTCTGCCCGTTGTTTCGAACTCTGATGTTCATTTCGCTCGACCGGTCCCAGAACCTTTTGTATTATTGTGACATACACGTGTTTCAGCTAAACTTCTGTTATTTTGTTTAATTAACTTCATTGATGGACGAAAGATAAATTGAAAAAAACTATAAAAACTAGGAACCTAATAACTATTTAAATCGAAAAGGCATACCACACTTCCGTATTACACAATAATTGAAGGGTTTTGATTGTGAGTGCAAACAATGTGGGTGTCAAGTAGAGTTGCGCGCCTAGTAGTCTGCATATCATTTCCCCCTTTTCTTACTGCCGCTCTAAATTCCTCTTGAATTGTACTTAAGTAGTATCAAATTGTTTTGTGATTGTGAAGACTGCTGTTATGCAGGGCACAAGCTTCAATAAATCATGATGGATGTTGTCGATTCAGATAATCCTTAACGCTTCACTAAGAAAGGGCTTACACAATAGTCTCATTAAAACTTTACTATCTTTATAACGTGTGGTTTCAGATGCTGATCACACGCCAGAAATAGATTTATCAACTTTTATTACAGACATATTGAGGATATTTACTTCATGCTTAATTCTCAGAGCTTTGTGGCTACACGGATAGATTTGTGACTTCATTGACACTCGCCTGAGCCCGCTCAAATACAATTAACCTCGCGCCCACATATGATAATCCGTTAGTGATAAGTGAGTCGCATCTATCCTTATGTGGTGCCTATTTCTTCGTTGTACCTGCCTATGTCGTAGTAAGTTCATTCCTTCTGCTTTTCTGAGAGTGTCGTTCTTACTGGCTATCGAACCCAGAGGATTGCGATATAGTCCTGAGCTCCTCCACATCTTCTAACTTACATTGTATCCTGGCTGCGCGGTGAATTCTCTCCGAAAGCTATTGTGTTTGGTTCAGAGCGAGATGTATTCTTGCATAATCAATAGAGCATTAGAGTCATTATATTTAATGTATATGATTATGCACTATGTCATACTGCAACCAAGAAATAGGATCTCGTCTATTTCTCTAACATATCAAAATTGACATTAAAAGGATTCTCTTTGAAGTACCAATTTACAATATAATCTTAACTTTCACAAATGAATTTGATGTTAACAACGATAAAGTAACGATTTTATATTTTTTTTTATTAAAAAACGAAAGGTACGCGATCATTCTTGAGATCTAACTCTTATTTGATGTGTCAAGGATGTTTGATTCTAATAAAGTATAAGTTCTAAAAGCTATCGATGATAGAGTAATATCTTGCAATGGGCGACCTTTACCTAACTGCAGTCATATCTAATATTATGAATAGTTCCTCGTCTGAGTCAGTAGCCTCATATTTCGACAAAATGCATTATACCAATTTTTTTCTTATTTACAGAGAGTTTACTTCTTAATTTTTTATTTTTTTATCTAACTATGTGCTTTGCCCGTCGAAGCTTGAGCTTTGCCTACGAATTAAATATAGCTCTGTTTAGTTCCTCCTACAATATATTCATTATAATTGGGAAGTTAACTGTTTTCTTTCGACATTCAACCAAATTCTTGCCCAGATTTTCTATCTGATAACATCAAACTGATTAATTTTTACCATGACAACTAATATACGCAGAAGCGGTTATCTGTATTAAAACATTCTCTGCGTTGATAAATAAGGTCGTGAAATTCAACAATCGTCGTAAGTTAAGAAAAGTCGGTGTTCTCCGGTCTAAACTTCCAGTGTTTAGAGTTATGGTAACAGATACTTCAAATAAATCATTCAGTAAGAGTTAGTATACCATCCATCTTGTTCCCATGGCAACACAATGTTCCCACCGCTTTTTGCATACTATATCAGAGAGTCCAACGCCATCGATGCGAATCTCTGGCTACTGTTGAAGAAACTACAATAATGTTTATAGCTACAGTTATAAGACGCTTCAGCACTGACCAGAATCACCAGGATGACATACAAAAGGCACATCTAGGTGTAGTACGACCCTGACTACTAGAGCAGTGTAGAGCTGAAATAAAATATAGAAAATAAATAAAAATATATAAAGAGAGGGAGAAAATTCATCAAACAATTGATAGTTACTTTTCTTAGAATTCGGTATTCCCATAAACTCCGAAGCTGAATACCAATACAATAACAAATTATCAAATTCGGTTAATTCAATTTCCATATCACGGGTTATTCTGTATAAGCTTTGGTTTAGTTCTTAAATTTAATCAACTCAGGTTCTTTCTATAGGATCCCTCCGCGTTGATTTGGGTGAGAGATTCTCACCAAACAAACGAACCGACCCCCTCAAAATAAAGCATACCCTATAATTTAATATAGCTTTCTAATATGTCTAATGTGCACTATACAACTCCGTCCTTTCACGTAATCATATTAATGCTCTATGTTTCTACCTTCTTCATAAACAAAATTTATTGAAGTATATTAAACATAATAGACTTATAATGATTTGGCTTGTTTGACTCCGGGTATGACAAATGACAGATCTTAGCCATCCATTTCTCACAGAAAGAAAAGTTATAATAAATCTACTAAAGAAATTCGTGACTTTTAAAACGGATGCTTAAACATAATGATTAAAACGCCACAAAACAAATTAACATTCATTAGGTTGTTTTCAAACTTTCAAATCAAATATTCAACATTTTTTGATAAAAATCTTAAAAATGAGACTGAATCGAGAATTGCCTCTGAGGCCTTAGAGACATAGACATACATCATCATCAACTCATAATTCGCGGGTGAAAACGGTGTGCTTAGGCTCAGTAATTTTCGGTCTTACTGCTTATTTGCTTCGATTTCAATGCAATTTTGGGGTCTCTGCCCCCCTTTGCGTGTTTATTGTGTCTGGCTATTTATTCCCGTTCACGTGGTGTCCGGGTTTGCGCTTTGGCTTCTTTACGCATGTTTAGTTTTCGGATTAATCGTTTTGTTAGGTTTTGTCCCTCCGCGTGGTTTCCCCTTATTGATCGCATTTTGATTCCTTTCCCTCTCTTGAGTTAAATGTGTTATGTCGGCTGTGTACGGGTTTTAGCCACACCCTTCTTGGACTTGTCATTTAGTTCTGCTGGGGCGGGTCGCTGCTGTGGCAACTTCTTACATTGTTGGTAGGTTTGACTGGGCGTGGTGTGTCCGTTCTGTTTCTTGTGCCACCCCACGAACGAATCCGTGCACCCGACTCCCACCCCCTCATTTTTTTGACTCTTGCCGGGTCTTGCTGGTATGCCTCCGCTCGAGATGTTTAGTTTAGGCTGGGTTGTTTTTCATGTTATGCTCATCTTTTGCCCCAGCTTTCTACTCACTTTCTCGGACTTGTTGACTGAGCACCTCGTATACACACCACGTTTTGGTGCCGATTTCCCTCTGCTTTTTTATTTTCATGGCCCCCCTCACACTTGATTCCTCATCTTTGCTTTCACTTGTCCCCCTTGGAGTGTCTTTTGCGTTGTCATCCATTTCTTAATATTCCCGCTTGATGACCGTGTATTCTCTTTAATTTGATTTGTACTTGATCCCGCCTCATTGTCCTTTGCTTCCTGATTGTTCATCACACTTCAACACTCCTTGACTTCATCCCCTCTTTAATGTTGTTGTCCCCCTTGTGTTCCCTCTTTGTGACGCTACCTTCTTTTCCGCTGTTATCCCGCGTTATATGTCTCCGGTTTCGTTTTCCCCTTTGTCCAATCTCGTCCAAATGCGCGTCGACTGTTAGAAACTCGTGCTTTTTCAACGTACGCACATGAATTCGGACTTTGCCTTTGCCTTTCGGATCCTTCGCTTCTCTTTTCGCCACTTTTAGCCGCCTTTTAATTCCTTTGAACGGTTTTTTAAATCGGGATTGCGAAACAATACGATTGATTCATCGAGCGGGGGTTTTAATTATTTATTTGCTAATTGAGACTAGTTTGACTTTGTTTGAACCTTGATATCTCATTTTTTATTCTTAAAATCACTTCGGTAAATATGTGTTGTTTGATCCAGCGCGCCCATTCATAATTAGCTGACTTGAAAAGTTGTCGGCAGTTATGTATTTCTGGCAAAGTTCATACAATTTTTGTCCTAGACCTAGACTTACTGAGTGTTTTGTTTAACTCTCTTTTATTTGTGGCTCAATACATTGTATGGTGCTTTAAGGTGTGTTTATGGAGAGGGGTTTCAGTAATCATCGTGATCAATAGTATCGAACCAGTTTCACAGAATATAGCTAGAATTTCACTTTAATCCGGAGTTATGGAGAATCTTGTCTTCACTTACTCAGTCAAACTTGTGAAGAGAGAATTTGAGATGTTATTTGAGATCTCTGATATTATTTATGATTATAGGTTGTTATTGATGTTTAGTCATCACAGAAAACAATTGGTAGCAAGATCAGATTAGAGTGTTCCCACTTGAATTATTAATCAATGACATAATAATATTACAAGCATCCATGAATCCCTTATTTGATGATATATCATTAACAAGATTTAGAGATCTCCAGTCAAAATAGTAATACTGTAAGTATAAGATATTTAATTTACGTATTAATATCTGATGCACATATAGTAAGTAAAAATTTTTTTTCTTAGGCAGCACAATTAGTTTGGTACAAAATTAGTGTCAGAAATAGTGTAATTATAAGTAGTGGTGTTACTGGGTTAGGTGGGTATAGTTCTATTCACTATGTCGAGTGCTTAAATCTGTTAAGTGTAATTTTGCATTTTTTGTTGCATCTTTAATAGTGATCTTGCTGCTTTTCATGTAGACCACCTGCCTTTTGAAGAATTTTATTAGGACGAAAATATGTATTAGAATTTTAGGTCTCAGATCCTTTACTAATTATAAATAAAAGATGAATAAAAAATAATAAACATGTGAAATAATTAAGTGTGAAATAAATATATCTATGTAATAATCAATTACTGTGATGAGTTAGTGTTTTTGCTGATTAGATCTCTTAGGTGTCGTAGATGCTGCTCGTATAGTTTGATTCTTTGGTTTGATGTCTCAATCCACGTCTCAAATCTCGATTCTCAGTCTATTGGTAGAATATAAATATCGAAGTTCCATGGAGTTCATGTAAACCGTTCAATCTGAATAGTAGGTGTACTGAGTTTAATCAGTGGCCCTTAGCCATCCATTTCCTACGTCATATCTATGAGAATGCAGCAGTATATATAATAGTAAGGTAATAATTAATGGTGAATTATATAATTAATTTACTCTTATAACCTTGTTAATAGTCCATCAGGTCGACACTTTGAGTAAGGAGAGCATTTTACTCTAAGCGTGCAATTCACGAAGCCGATATGCAGCACAATGTCTAGTTGATTCATAGTTTTTAATGATCGGCACTACACTTGCATGCATTGGACATTGTATATATAATGATCACCTCGTATGATGCGATTCTGTATTATAGTCGTCAATATAAAATATGAAGTTGTGTGTAGTCGGGTTCTGGCTAGCTTTCAGTCTTATATTTGCTATTATTTCGACGAGCTTTATAGTTTTCTAGTTATCAAAGATGTTTTGTGTGCACCATTAACAGTCGGCCTATACAGAGCACCTCGGCGTTCCTCATAACTTATTTATTTTTGTACGTAAATGCCATGAAATATGATTTTGACCATCTTCTTCATCTTTAATGTGGTTTGCTAAGAACCCCCTCCTTACACTGTTGCCCTTATCTGATTGTTTGGCAGATCTTAACGCTCCGGACAGACAAAACGGCTATTGCATTTTATTATAATGATGTATTACCCCGGCGCGTGTAAATTGAGTCAAATAATGTAATGGACTAATATGCTTTGCTTTTTTTTTGATTGAATTAAACGTCGCTGAATATATACACTGTCTGCTAATTGGTATATTGAGATGTAGATATGTCAAGTATTTAACTGTTTTTTAATATGAATAGTAAGTTGCACAGTAGCTATATTTCCATCATAACCTTCTATGCTTAAGTAGCGCTTATCTGAATTAATGTTTCTCGTTTTCCATCAGCTAATTTCAAGAGTTTTTTTAGCCCTTATCAATAGAGTCCCTTATTTTGGATATCTTTATATATGACTACTTGCGAGTCTACACCAACCACTAAGGTGTAGCTATAATTCGGCGAATAGTTTTGCCTAGTACAAATGCTTATCTAAAAAATAATTCAGCTCCTTTTAATTCGGTGCTGGCGAAAAAATTTGGATTGTTTTTTGATTTTATTGATTTTTTTTACCAATTTAGTGATATCGGCGATTTGATTCACAGGTAAACTTTGTATCTGCTTTGACTTGGGAGAGATTTTTTGTAATTTGAATGATCTGTATTTTTTCATGTCAGAGTGCACCTCATATTGTTATAGGTACAAGGTTGGTGTACGTAATGAAGTTGTTCTACATATACAAAATCTCTAACCACTCTACGGATGAAGGAAATACATGTTACGGTTTAATCACAATTAATGATATAAAAGAAGAAGATGCGGATGTGTTATTTAGTGGTTTAGCAAGAGATATTTCTTCGGTACTGCGTCTTTTGTTACATATGTCCACACGAACATAGAATTGAAAAGTAACTTTTCTTATAGTTTTTTACGAAGAAAAAACACTAAATATGTGGTATTACTGACCCAAAGAGGTAACAGAAATACAACAGATGTATCACCTGGAATTCATGAGTAAAGTGTACCCGCTTAATTAAAAAGTAAAAGTGTGCGATACTAAATTAAGACATATTATTATTAGATCTCCAACTATTAAAATCATGAAGCATTAGCTTCTAACTATTCCGATCTTTGCTAAATGTACCGTGATATAACCATTGTCAGTATCAATATCTAACAACACAACATTCCCCTCTGCCAACACTATAAACGGAGATTGATATTATAATAAGACTACTTGCACTATATTAAACGCTCATCGCATAAGCAATGATGCACAAAACATGAGATAGAAAACCCGTGTATTCAGTATGCTGAAGTGCATTGAAAAATTATTATAATTACTTTCCGAAGACAATCGAAAAAAAAAGGGAACTCGCGTGGTGGAGGCAGGCGCCCGCAGCGAGGACGGGTGTTCATCCACCTGGAGAAGGTGGTAAAATAAGTCAAAGAGCGGACATCGGGGGGAAGCGAGGCGGAAGAGAATCTGCAGAGAAACGAGCCATTCGATTCCTTGACCCCGCCCCGAAGGCACGCCAATAAATCGTCACCGCGAACATTGTGAATATAAGGGCGACGTTGCCAAACAACTGAAAAGTCGGCACCAACGGAAACCTTGCGAAATCTTGTATCGCCTTCGCGGCGCCTCGCAAGGGCCTCAGAAGATAATTTATTATTTTAAAAAGACTCGTATTTCCATAAAGCAATTCATAATTATTCTCTACACAAAGAATAGAAGTATGTTTAAAGAGACGCTCACCACATACATCTATCTTTACGTGTTTCGGTCCTTCGCCTCCCAATTCTCCTCTAAGTGTATTTGAAACTCTTTGATTATTTGTTTTGTCTATCCGAGTGAATCAGGAGAGAATAAAAATTTAATTTTTTTATTAATTGTTACTAATAATATGAGAAATGATACGCGTAATCACCTACCCTCAAGTAAACCTTATTTATTTTGGTTAATTGGGGGCAGGGAGAAGGGGCGAAAAAAAATTAGCAGGGGGAGGAATTACTTTTTATTATATTATCTTAACTTGCGCTTATATTTTAATTATATTTATTAAGAGAGTCTTTGAGGTAAGTGTCTATATTTTAGGTTCTATGTATTTCAAGCAATGTTATCTAATATGATCCAGATAATACAATAAATAATAAATACTAATTATATATTAATAATAAGAGAGAAGAGAGAAGCATGAATTTGGCTATGTTGAAACAAAGTATGTAAGCAGAGAGGCGCTCCGTGCTCTTTAATGAGAACGATTTTGTAATTGATCCAAAGTGAATTAATACTATTATAATATTTTTCGAAATCGTAAATAGAAGAGATATTAGTTGGCGAGCTCGATTCGGGCGCTGGACCTGGCAGTTTGGACGCTGTCTAGGCACTGTGTACCATTGTCCGTCGTAACACAGAGTCAGAATTTTTATTTGATTTTTCGATTGGATTCATTTTTACTCCTAAAACACTCGCAGGAATTCAAAATCAATAAATATTTTAAACTCCGTACTGAAAATCAAAAAATTAGAAAGATGATGATTACTAGCATAAAATTCTTCAGCGACTGGTTAGCATAGCTGATAAGGTATTTTGTTTTGGTAGATAGTATACTAGTATAGAATTTCGGTTATTTTTAATCTTTTGAATACTTTAACACACGTTCGAGCTTGAGGACGAAGATATACTATTATTAAATATGATCTTTGAATTCTATTCGATCATAGTACATGGAGAATTAAAACAATAGCAAAAATTTATTTTCTAGAAACTTCAAATATCCTAAATCAAGTTCTATCGGACGCGCGTAATTTTGATTTCGAAAATTCCATCCATCGAACGGCCTGTGGAGATGGAGCCTTCTGCTTCCAGGCGTTTTCATGTTTCGATTTTCGAATATCGTCCATTCACTACGTTAAGTGATTTTAGAGTATTTGGCAGTACCTAAAAACATAAATTTTTTTTTCGATCATTTGCTAGTAAATCGAATGGCCTCAGGAAATCAGACAAAAATTATATTAATGGCGTAGTGATTATATGATTTGACAGTTTTATACGCCGTAACTACTTAATTGTGTAGGTAAATATTCAAATCATGTGAAGTTTTGATAGAATTTTTATACATATATTAATAAAGCATCAATCGAATATCTTTTGATTTAAAAATTTACTGTCATAATTATAAACAGAAGATATATACTTTTTGTAGATTTTTATTTCTAGATTTTCAATATTTAAGCTTAATCGAATATTAGACCACTATATGTAAAAATATAAAATTTATATATTCTATTGTATCCCAATTACTTAAATCAAGTTCTAACAGAGAAGGAACAAAATCGAGATTGTAAATAGCAACTATGCGAAAATAGACTGGAGGCCCCCGTGCTTTGAATAACAAAGAGTAGCGTGACTCCTAATCTAATATATATTTAATATTTTAATATATATTTTAATATATTAATATATATATTAAATAATAATTTAACCACTCATTATAGTAGGCTTATAGTAAGTATTAGTATCGGGACACTCACAGTCACGCTGTTGAGTTAGTGCGACGCGGCGTGAGAAAAGTTTTGTAGAAACTACGGAGTTCATATCGCATCCCTTGTTATTGTTATGTGTTAATGTCTATGTTAACATCTTGTAATTTGAGTTTCTTGATGAGTTGACAATTTATATTGTATAGTACTGGAATCACATGCAAACTAGAGGAACGAACTCTTATGGTAAATTTTGACAGAAATATGACACTTTTCTATCTTACTTTTTTATTTAATATAAATTCTTTTAATTTTCTAATAAATTTAACTAACTGTTTTCTAGATATCATGTGATTCTAATAAATAAATGTAATTGATTCAGGTTATGTAGTTTTTAGATCATTTAAAATACATATAATCTAAATATTATATTTAGCTAATTTTGCGAAAAGTTATATTGATCATACTTTTATAATCAAATATATTATAATATATACTGGTCTTTCAAATATTCTATAAAAAAGAATGACTTAGATATTGCAAATATTTAGAGAGCTAAAAATTACAATGTAATGACATTTAATAAATATATAAACGAAATAATGTCTTTATACTCTCTAATTTTATGCTCAAATCTCCCTGAAATACCATTCTATTTCAAAATTTTACGGAAACCTCAATCAGTATCTCGCGTTTTTCCATACACCACACTCTCAACTTGAACAACTACTTTCGCGAGGTCGTATATTAACTTATGATCTTCAAGAGCAATATATCCTTTATGGCCAGGTTTAGCATCTCAATTAAATTTTCTTGTCCGCCGAATATATCCTCGCTACGAACCACACACTGTTTCACACGCTCCACTTAAAACTCTAGCTAAATTCAACTAAAAGAATATTAAATTTAAATTTTTACTCTCACAACGTTCTACTGAAGCGTAGAGGAGCGAAAATCTAATATCATTCAAGTCTTTCTGCAATAAGTGAGTAAGTGTTACCGAGATAAGAGAACTGTCTGCTCACTCACTCACATATCTTCTGAAACTCACAGACTGCTTAGCCTCATAAGATATCAAGTGTCGCTTAGGAAAGAATGTGCAATTCAGCGAAGTGCGCCATGGTGCGCACTGCGATCTGCAACTAATGCAACTGCGACGCCGCGAATCGTATTAGCTTCGTACAGAACAGGCGCACCTGCGCTTCATCCTAATCTCTCGTCCGCTCAAACCTCAAAACTTCAAATCCTATAATTAAATTTAACATTATAAAATCTGCACTCAATTTCTATAATCGTCAAACTCTCGCCCTCCGATCGAAGGTTTGCTCCCTCCTTGCTCCTCTTCCTTACTTCCTCTCTTTTGTAATCCTGTGATAGTTTGTAATATATGTCTTCTACGGTTACTATTGACGTTGAAGTAACATTAGCGTACGTTAGGCGTGTATAATATTCTCTAGCTCGAAAATCTTGGCGCCCCCGCTATTCCTTTTTTATTCGGTATTTTTTTATTTTTTCCTTTTCACATCTCTTTTTAGGCCGCTTCTTGCTGTTGATCTTGCTAACTTTTGTTCGCTTGTATCTGTGAGGTAATTCAATCTTTGTCTCATAAATTGCTTCTCGTGTCGCCAGGCACACGACTTTGGGGTAGGCCTCTTTCGCTACGCTATTATAGTATTTAATGAAATTAGTATTGCAATCGTGATTTTGTTCTTGGGAAGTTTCTGTCTCCCCGACGGTGATTGTACCACCTGCGGTGATAACGCTGGTAAATCTGCGGCCAACTTTTCACGTCCTGTGTTGAATGTACGTTAAGTTTACACTATTCAAAAAAGATCTTGCTTGCCCTTTTTCAAGAAAATAACAACATTTAGTTTTCTAAACCTAGTACGGTTCCCCTTGGTCCGTTGTGCGAGCTTTCCTAAATTATGCTGACTTTTTAATTGAATACACTATTTCTTGCTTCATCAGCGTTGGTTTTTTTGTTCAAACCAAATTAAATGTGTGTCTTTGGAAATATTTGTTTTAAATTATTTTTTCCTATCACAAAATTGCTGGCAAAGAATCTCGTCTGGAAACGCTAAGATCTCTGTAATCCGAGATAGATAAGCTATTTGGGACCTCTCAACTAGAGTTGTCTTGTATTTAAGTCCTTAGTTCGTCTATGCATGTTCTTGTTGATCACATAAAAATAGAGACAGAACCAATATATGTGAAAATAGCTTCCATTATTATCAAGATATAAGCATTGGATTCTTTTCACCCGATTATACTTTTGTCTGTCGCTTAACTTCAGCTGTGCTGACAACTTTCACCCTACCATCTATATTTCCAGTGAATAGTTTGATCTACAAAGCTCCGCCACATATGATAAAATCCGCCCTTCCCTCGATGCTCTTGCTTAACCCCCCATATCTGAACATTCATTATAATGGTTTGACAATATCTATTATTTCAACCTCTATTTGCTACTTACCTCGTTAAAGTAAGCAATCAATCTAATATCATTACCTAAAATTATTCATAATGCACCTTTTTTAAAGATGGTTCCGTCAATTATAAACGTGTGATGTCGTTAAACGCGTGGTTTTTGCAAAATAAGCCTGAGTTGATTTAATTGTGGTAGAGTAACAAAATAATAATAATTACATAAGGACTTACTCCGGTGTAATCGTAGATGTTTATGATAGCTACTTAATAGTTGATTCAATAACACATGTTACATATCCCTTCCTATTTTGTATCTTTGCTGTAGACTAGTATTCACAAGTACTGTGTGTACTACCTAGGATCCCTCTTACAATTTTGCAATTTTAGCCCGATTCATAAAATAGTACTTGAGAATCTTACGAAAGACATAAGACCTATTTAGTTAAGTCTATAGAGTATTCTTTTCATAGGTTTTTATGTTCTTGGCACCTATATAAATTTATCCAAGCATCAGAACAGCGTCTTAAATAAGTTGCTCACCTACTAGATGTGTCATTAGCAAATTCCTTTATTCGCCGACCAGCAAATTTCCACTGAACAACAATAACACCGGACTAAGGAAAGAATCTTTCGAACACATCAGGGTAATGTGAAAGGAGAATGAAATATCTGCCATAAAATAATAATTCATCAAATATGAGTATAGTAAAAGATAACATTTTTCTTTGTTTACAATAGCCCTAATAATTTCTGCTAAAATTTTGGATAAGTTGGGTCTAAATTTATCACTTCTTTTAGTTATGTAATCTTGCACTGTACTATAGAGAAAATAATACTTTGACTTTATTTCTTGTATGGTGAATCTCTTTGAAGCTTAATGAATGTAGTAGCCATTTATAGAAGAAAATTGCAAATAATGATTAATTGGATATTCTAATAAAAACCGAATTCCTTCTTTTATATTAACACCAATGACTTTATGATATTGTCGGCTATTTCGGGCTGATACGTGATTATATTGTTTTTGTCGTAGATGGCCAATGAACATAGCTATACCGGCAGTACAAGTTGGATAAAAACATGCTTGAGTTAACTTGACAATTTTAAAAGTTGTGTTCGCATTACAATTCATTAACCTAAATGTTGTTATTTAGCTCTTCGTCTGAACACTTACATGTAATGAAGATTATTGAAATAATCAATAAACAATAAATTACGCTAAATCACCTAACGTGTTTACTCTTATTGTTATAAAATATGAACCATAACGGATCAGTGCTGTTTGTTCTGGTTTTTATGTTCCTTTTTGTCCTTTTCTCACTGAAACTTTTGTAGGTTCATAATATGATGCATTTCTATAGCTGATATTAAGATTTTTATTTGTTCTGGGACTTTAATTGAAGTGTGCTGTATATATTTAACTATAAATTTTTCTCAATCTGAGTGTATTGTGGCAAAGGGTGATTACTTTTACAATAGTATCCGGTGCATAGCTGATTACTTTATTTTTGCCCTCCTTCGTCGGCTCATTGAGTAGATACTTGAAAAAATCACTATAGCTGGTCAAGCTGTTATGGATTGGTAGTAGAAAAGTATAGGCATAGAGTCAGTTCCTATTCGTGATTTTTATTTACCAAAACGGATATCTTTGTTTCCTGAGTTTCGGGGAGCAGGTCAGTTTGCACATCAATGAATTTATCACCCCTCCTTGATAAACCTCATTATTGACGACCGTTGTTCTCTCAGGATCCCATTCTTTACCAAAATTGACCTGTAAATCTTGATGGAGCTGAATATTTCGTTTACAATAAGCTGACATGATAAGTAACATCTATAATAAACTTAATGATTAAATGTAAATATTAGATAAATTTTTACATATATATTTTTTATTCGTGTTGTATGTTATTATTCTACTATATGCACGCTCCGCTATATTGTTTTAAGATCTACTAAAAGCCTTTATAAGATTTTCTTGAATCTCATAATTGCAGTCGAGTGTCCTACATGTACAGTGTCAAATGAACGCGTCACAAAATCCCGGCTTACTAAACATCATGACTTGTTCCAATATAATGTTTAGATATGAAAAAAAATCACACATCACATTGGTAGCCAAATGTTCACCAATTTTCTTTTTATACTTTCTAATGTTGTAATTGTGCCGAGAGTCTACCTTAGATTTGACCTATAAAATTCTTTTGTCCATCTCCCTTATTAGTTGGCTTAATATCTCTACATGGATCCCTATGTTCTGTCTCTATGCGGTACACTAAAGCTTAGATTTTTATTTTTTGCTTCTTCTCGTTTCTACTCTCCACTGAACAGTGATATCCCTACTTTTTGTTGAAGATTCTCATTTTTTCGCAGAAAAAGTAAACATCCCCATATCAACTAGACTCATACCCATCCTTGCGCATTTGTTTGTGGAAAATTTTATTCATCTTAATTAAGTTTATATACTAGATTAATTTAAACCCTGAGAGAAATAAGTTCTTCGTACTCGGAATTTCGTATTTACTTTCTCTTTTGATTATTATCTGATTCAGTTGAAGTTCGTTCCTGTGTTAGATATACCTTGTTAAGGCAAATATAGAAAAAAAATTGTTAGTTTACAACTTATAGGTTTGAGTTTAATCAATTTGTGAATTCGTTTTTATCTGGTGTGTCAATGAATATTCTTTACCTGAGTATTTTGTGTACTTACTAGGGGTTTGTATAATAGAGCCACGTATGTAAGCCGAATGTATTAAATTGATAATATGTTGTTACAGAACGATCGCCGGAGGCATGAGACAGTGGGTTCTTATTCCATGTGTCCGTTACTCAAATCAGCATCATCTCAACCATCTCCTCGTGGAATAATCAAAAGTCTGTGACTTGTTGTATCGGTCATTGAGCATGGATGCGAATGCTGGTAGACGCGATGTGAATTTCTAACCTAAGATCTCAGCACCTGCATTATCTTCCAAATCATGAGCACCAGTACGTGGCTCGTTGATGGTAAATTTTATTTCCACATTTTCTCTACTCTAGGGATATTTGTTGGAATGAAGATTCTAATTAACTGCGTCTCTCTTTTGTGGAACTGATGCCTTGGGTTTTTATAAGGTAGTAATAATTATGAGAGTTATATTAAAGTGAGATAAAAGAAAATAGAAATATACAGCTAATTTACGCGAGTTGAGCTAATTGGCAGATAACTTTTGTGTCGTTCAAGCTATACCTTGATAATAAGAAAGTCATCGGGATGCTTGAAGTTCGGGCTAGGCTAGTGGGTTGAAGATACGAAGGGCTGAGGAACGCTGTCATCCTTTATATAGATAGTATGGTGCTCGACAGACAAAAGTTGTCACTCTGAAACTTTTATGAACAAATTTCATGATTAGCCTTTCCGCCCTTCTTCAATCTTTATGTGCCCTACTATTCGAGTATTATACGGAGATAAGGGATTGGTCAGTGATGTGTGGAGCGAATGACGGGACGAATAGTTCAATGCGGTTTGCTGCTTTAGTTGCGCTGGAGATGCTCAACCGGTGATTGATGGATCAGGACATCCTGTAAGACGGGTGTTAACCTGCCTCTTTACTGCTTGATGCGGTGAATTAATGAAGTTAGATTGCTAGGAGACTATGGGTATGTTTGTATCCCCGGAATTCTCTCTAGTCGTTGCTTCGAGTTCTTGCCGTGGCGGTGCCACAATAAGAATGGATCTCCGAGCTCGCAGCCTTTTCAAAAAATCTGCATTTCACTCCCCCATGCCAACGTCATCAGTCGCAGAGCTCCCGGTTGATCTCTCTCCTCTATTACTCGAAAACCGCCTCTTTTGTCTTATCTACACCACGCTTTTTTGCTTATGATTGTCCTAATATTTGTTGCATTTAATTTGGAATATCTACAAAAGTGCTTAAACTTCTGACTTTAGTTCTTAGTCTTTTTCCATTTCTCTTGAGCATTTGGTAACTCAAATATCACTTGCAACCATATAAACAGTTCTTGCGTATATGCTGTCAATTAGTTGTTTTTACTCGCGCTAGTCGATTTTTTTATAACTTAACATTCTTGGATTTTAATGGATGTTGATGTTACGTTGGTTAGATTTCCTTGAATTTTTATCGGTTCTTTTAATCGTGTGAAATGCATTCTTGGAGTGTTGTTGTTGAATGACTGCTAAGTTTTACAATAATTTTAGGGGTTAAAGTAATAATACATTATCGCTGCCAATACGGCGATAGCGTCTTAACAGCTTTCGAATTGAAATTTGTTTAGTCATTGCTTTCCTGATGCTTCTGTTTCACTGCTGTGTTAGTTTTCTAGCTCGTGATCGTATGATTGCTCTCACAATCAATAACTGGAATGCACAGCTTCATCTTTCGATTGGTAGGACTGTCGATGTAAGTGCGACGAGTTTCTACTTAATTGAGATTGAGAAACTGATAAGATGTTTTTTCTCGTTTTTTTTGAAGCTATAAGAGAAAATGAACTCATGGTTATAAATTTAATAATCATTGCAAGATAACACGCAGGAGGAGCAATTCGTCACAATCTAAAAGGACACATTCTTATAAAACGCTAGCGGTTTTGACTTTAAATTATTTAATATGGATAATTGGTGAAATTTTTCAGGATAAATTTGGTCTTCATTTCATCTTATCAATTATTGTTTATACCATCTCATTTTGAGCCTGAAATAAAGTTGGGGGGGGGGGGGGGGGGGGGGGGGAGTGGAGAGAGGGAGAAGCTTCTAGAAGATCTCGAGAAGAAGCTTTGAGAGAAAGAGAGAAAGAGAGAGAGAGATCAGATCATAGAAGAAGAAGAAGAAGAAGAAGAAGAAGAAGAAGCAGAAGTGGGGGAGAGAGAGAGAGAGGAAGCTTCTAGAAGATCTAAGGAAGCTTCTAGAAGAAGGGACAGATAGAGAGAGAGAAGCTGGGTTTAGGAAGAAGGTGGTGAGTGTGAGGTCTCTCTCTCTCTCTCTACTATTTGTCTCTCCCTAGTTTCTCTCTCTAGAAAGAAGAAGATGATGGAGAAGAGAGAGAGAGAGAGAGAGAGAGAGAGAGAGAAGCTGGGCTTAGGAAGAAGGTGGTGAGTGTGAGGTCTCCCTCTCTCTCTATCTCTCTCTACTGTTTTCTCCCTCTCTCTAGAAAGAAGAAGCAGAGAGGAAAAGAAGAAGATAATTGAGAGAGAGAGAGAGAGAGAGTAGTTTTCTCTCTCTAGAATGAATGAATGAATGAATGAATGAATGACTGCAGTCTAGGAGGGAAGGGATGGGAGAAGGTGGCAGTTGGCGTAATAAGATAAAGGGAAAACTTCAAAAAAACCCTATGTGGTTTCATAGTTTCTCATTCTGCTCCCATGTGATTTAAAGTGTATCAATTTATCCCCCTGTGGTTTCGTTTTTATTTTTTCGGTAGCCTTTTCGTTAATATTTCGTTAAATTATATAAAAAAAACTTCAGATACCCATCTAGATTTATCAAATATTCACTTTAGTACCCTTTAATTTTAACTTTATTACTGATTTAAGGAAAAAAAATAATGAAATTGATAAAAAAAAGAGAAAAATAAAACCACAAGAGGATAAATTGATATATTTTAAACCACAGGGGGGCAAAGTGAGAAATTATGAAACTACAGGGGTTTTTTTGAAGTTTTCCCTAAGATAAGTAAGATAATAACAACAGGGGAATATGGGATGATGGTCCATATTATTGTGGGGGATTGTTTAGTTGGAGCACGCGTTGCACATGCCTGTTTTTGGATTTAACAAAAATGTTCCTCTCACAAATAAATTTTATTTTATAATAATAACATATTCTCACAAACTCTCTAACAAGTCATACCTACCCCCCTCTGCTCCTCCTCCTCGTGATTTATACTTCACCATCAATTAAATTATAAAGAGGATAAGCTTCAAATACCACTCCCGTAGCTTCGCACGTTCTCGCTTTAGTATAATATGGTTTAAAGTGTATCAAGTTAGTGCCATGTGGTTTTATTTTTATCTTTTCGTCAGCTTTTTCGTTAATATTTCGTTAAATTATATACAAAAAATTTCAGATTTTCCATCTAGGTTTATCGAATATTTACTTTAGTACTGTACTCTTTAGTTTTAACTCTATCACTAATTTAACGAAAAAGATTAGTAGAATCGATAATAAAAATATAAAAATGAAACCACATGGCACTAAATTGATACACTTTAAACCACATGGTACTAAAGTGAGAGAGTGTGAAACCACAGTGGAGCTATTTGAAGTTTTCCCTTATAAATTATACCGCGTATGCTACTTTGTAAAATGTTATACGTGTATAATAGCATTACTCTTTAAATAAAAGGTTAATTGCATACAGGTCCCCGCAAATATAGTGAATTGTAAATATATCCCTATAAAGTTCAACTTTCATAAGTTATCTCTACAAAAGTCTTAATGTTTTCAGATATGTCCCTCTGATTTATTACCGTTAGAAAATTATTTATATTTTTAATTTTGTCATTACAAATTTGTCCCTCCAAAGTTATAATAGTATAGTATAAGAGGTAAAATGCCAAAAATTTACTCGGTAAAGTATTTAATCTAACGGATTCTAACGACAGAAATATATTTAAAAATATTAGAACTTTTGTAGGAATAACTTACGAAAGTTGAACTTTACAGAAATATATTTGTAATTCATTATGTTTGCGGGACCTGTATGCAATTGACCCAATAATAAATTACACTTCCGGTCCTTAAACTATGACGCACAAAAATTTTATTGAGTAATGCTACTGGTATATCTTACACGAAAATATTCTTTTTGATGTTAACAAATTACCTTAAATATTTTCATTTGTCCTAGAATTTACTAACGAGATCGAATTTTAGAAGGGTATTTTGATAATTTTAGGATAAATTTAAAAATTTTAAATAGCAGTGGGAGGTAAATAAGTAAATATCGTTTTTTTTTTTTCAATTTATTGGCAAATGGCTTGATGGTTGGTATTCGAGATTCATATTTTCACCTAAATTTATTTGAAAAAAAATAAATAAGCAGATAGTATATTATTTTTCTCTTAAAAAAAAAAAGAGTTTTGTGCCTCATAGTTCAAAAACCCAAATTGTAATTTATCCAAAAGAAACTATTATCTGTACACATATATATAGATATAAATTTTACTATATATAAATTTTAAACCCTTTGCATTTTAGAGATTTAAAAATATTATTTTTTAAATTTTAATAAATAAAATAAATGGAATACTGTTTGAAAATTATTAATCTGGAACAAAACTTAAATTTTTTTTTTTTTTTATGGGAAAACAAAAACTTTTGATGGGACGCACGTGGATGAGATTATATGATTGGATCACTATGCACATGCTATTTTCTACGCCAAACCCCTCACGGTTCACACTTTGGTCCTTGCTCGAAAACGGTTCGGAAAAAAACAAAAAAAATTTAAAATCTTAAATTTTGAAGATAAAAATATATAAAACTTATCTAATTTATGACTCATTTTAATTATAGATTAATCTCACAATTCAACTTTTTTTTTTTTTTATTTAAGTTGCTTGAAAGTTCTCCTGTTATTATTAATTTAAAGGGTAAACTTCAGATACCACCCATGTGGTTTTGCACTTTAATACTTTAGTGCTCTTAGTTTAAAGTGTATCAAATTAGTGTCGTGTGGTTTCATTTTTATCTTTTCGTCAGCTTCTCCATTAATATTTTATTAAATTATATACAAAAAACTTCAGATACTCCACGTAGGTTTATCAAATATTCACTTTAGTACTCTTTAGTTTTAACTTTATCACTGATTTAATGAAAAAAATTAGTGGAATCGATAACAAAAAGATAAAAATGAAACCACAGGATACTAAATTAATATACTTGAAATTACGGGGTACTAAAATAAGAAAGTTTTAAACCATAGGGGTGGTATTTGAAGTTTTTCCTAATTTAAATACATCGCCTACTTCAATAAATAACTAAATATATAGTTAATATATAATGTAAAATATGCTAATTAAGTCAACTAAAATAAATAATACATTCAAAATTTAGAGGAAAAAAAATTAAATACTTCGAATTAAATTTAAAAAGTTCAATATCACAATTAAAATTCGTAAAAAAAAATTAGGTAGTTGTTTTATAGTAAGTAATAGTTTAGATTAGTGACATACATTTTTTAATCAAAATCAATTATTTAAAAATTGGATAGACCGTGATCTAATCTATAAATTAATAAATTAGATAAGTTAAAAAATCACTTTGAATCTATCGAACTAATGACTCAACCATCAAATCCGATTTTAATCGAATCGGCCGAATTTTCTTAATCAAGTTATATTAAAATCCAACGATTTAAAATCAACTTATCTGGTTTTATTTTCTATTAATTTAGACGAGTCATATAAAAAAAGTGAAATTTAAAAATTTATATCTACTTAATTTTGTTCAAAAATCAAATATAATAATAATAATAATAATAATATACATATTTTTATATAATAAAATTAAAAAAAATAAATATTTATGATGTTATGCTGATCTTACTTGTTCGCATCAGTACACCCTTTAATTCAGTAATATTTTTTGGATCACTTTTCGATCTAATTTTTAAAATATTTTCACGTGGGAGAGAAAAAGTTATATTGAATAAGACCAATTAGTACTCTATAAATAAATAAATAAATAAATAAGACCAAGTACTTTATTAGTGCACGTGGTTGGTAGGGCTCAATAATATTTTAATAATGTGCTTATTATTTGGGTGAGCCGTGGTGGCCCCCACACAGGGCAAATTACAGCAGGGTCCCTAGCATTTTATAAATTTTGTTTTTAATCTTAGTCTCTAAATAAAAAATCTCCAAATAAACGACTCAAAATAAAAAAAAATTTTAAAATAATGACAAAAGTATCTTGCAGTAAATGATGAAAAAAAAAACATCAAACTCATACTAAATTTAAATTCTTATGTACCGTTAAACTTACAAATACATCACATCAAATTACTAAAATTATTAATTTTTCGATATTCTAATAGCTAGTCAAATAATATCGAAAAAATTATAAAATTTGATTTCTAAATTTTCTAATAGTACAGTAGATCATGTTAAACGAAACTGATCTTCAATTCACATGACCCATCGTAAACAAAACAAACAATTTGATACTACAGAGGCCTGTGTATGTGTGTGTGTGTGATTTTTCAAATTTGCCCGTCTTGTCGTGTGTCTAACAACTAAGTCCTTTCATTAGGCCCCTCTGGACAGAAACAAATCACATCAAAATCATCATTAAATGCGAAATAAGAAATAAGAAAAGACTAATTAAAAAAAAAGGACTAATGGGTCAACAAATCCTAATCATGGTGATAATGTGCCATCTTTTTCCTGTTATTTTCTTCCAGTTTGTTCCACCATTTTTCGCTTCGGTCCCGAACCTTTTGTTATTTACAACACGGTTCCTAACCTTTGTTATTTTGTTTCAATTAAGCCTTCTTTTGATGGCGAAAGATTAATTGAAACAAATAATAAAAGCTAGGGACCTAATTACAAAAATTTGAAGGGTTGGGATTGGAGTCAAAAATGGGGTGCAGAGAGGGGCCCAGTGTTGCAATCAATCCTTGCACCTTTGATTGTAAATTAATGAAAATGTTTGGATTTGGATGTGTTGTGCAGCAAACTTCAATAAGTATTCAGTAATTAAGCTCTAAGAAAGGGCTACAATAGTCAGAAACTTACTCTTTATTAAGGTTGTGGTTTCAGATGCTGATATATGATTTATCAACTTCATTCAGGTGGAGGAAGCACTTCCTGCTGCTGCTTTGGGCTCAGGATAGCATTTGGGACTCCGCCGAGCCCGGTCTCTCGCGCCACATCCGTAGGAGAAGTCGAGTCGCATCTCTTGTGGTCGCCATTTTCGTTGACGCCGTCGTCTTCTTCGTCGGCCTCGTCGTCTACTGCAGAACCGGATTGCAATAAGTCCTTCACCTTCTGGAACTCATTGTAGTGGGCTCGGCGGTGTTCCTCGAAACTGAGTCTTGGTTGTTCAGAGTCGGAATCTAGTGCACAAAGACATGAAGCAGATTATTTAAGTAAATTTGCATATGCACCCAGAATATTGTCTATTTATCTACATATCAAAATATGCCATTAAAGTGATTCTCTTTGAAGTACCTTTACTAATAAAATCTACTTCACCATGAATTGGATGTTACAACGTAAAGTAAGTTATTTTTTTTTATAAAAAAAAGAAAGGACGCGACTTTTGACACTCTTATTGATTTCATAAGTTGATCAATAATATCTAAAGCTATCATGGGTATATGAGGGCCGCCTTGGCCTGACTGGAGTTTCTATAAAAGTTCTGCGGAGTAAAGCTATTCGAAAAAGCATTAACAATTTTTTTTTTAAAATTTTTTTTTAATTTTTTATTTTTTATCAACATGCCCGTCAACAGCTTCCCTTCGAATTAAAAGCCAAAACTTCAAATTGGAACTTACTGTTCTTGACATTCAAAATCTCGAGATTTTTCTCTGATAAACATGAAACTGTTAATTTTACCATGACAACTAATAAAACCAGAAGCTGGTTATTTTCAAACTTTTGGTTGATAAAAGGTCGTAAATGAAAAATCGTCGTAAATGAAAAATCGGCCATTAATTACGACGACTAGCAAACATAAGTAAGAGTTAGTTACCATCATCTTGTTCCATGGCATCTGCTTCATCTTCAGAGGATGTCCAACTGCCATTCGACGAATTGTGGCTACTTGAAGAAGCTACAATGTTTAAAGCAGTTATAAGAGCTTCAGCACGAGCAGAATCATCCAGGGATTCATCAAAGGCACATCTAGGTGAGACAGACCCTACAATAACAGGTAATCAAAAAAAAAAAAAAAAAAAAAAAAAAAAGAGAGGGAGAAAATCATCAGAAACAATTGTAGTACTTCTTAGGGGAATTCGGTATTTAACTCCGAAGCGAACCAAACCAAACCAAATTATACAATTCGGTATCATTTATCCGGTTTTCTGTACAGTTTGTTTTTTAAATTTTCTAACTTTCAGTTTTCAGGTTCGGTTTGGGTGAGGAGATTTTCTCAACCAAACCAAACCGAACCGACGCCCAAATGAAAGCATACCTATATAAAACTTTAATATGTCTATGTGATGTATACAATGTCCTTGTAATATATTATAGGCTATGTTCTAAACAAAATTATTGAAGTACTATTAAAATAATGATTATATGATTTGGTTGTTTGATCGGTATGACACAATGACAGATCTTAGCCATCCATTTCTCACAGAAAGAACAGTTATGATAAATCTACTAAAGAAATTCTGACTTTTAAAACGGATGCTTAAACATAATGTTAAAACTGAACAAAACCAAATTAGAATTCATTAGGTTTGGTTTTCAAAACTTTCAAATCAAATATTTCAAATTTTTGAAAAAATTCTTAAAAAATGAACTGAATCGAGAACTGCCCTCTGAGGATTAGAGACATGAGACATACCATCATCATCAACCATAGGGTGAAACGGTGTCTTAGGCTCAGTAATTTTCTGCCTTACTGGCTTATTTGCTTCGATTTCATGCAAGTTTGACTCATCCCATGTCACTCGGCCCCTAACAAAAGAACAACAGAAAAAAAGATGGATCAATACTCGATAAGTAGCCAAAATAAATGCAAACTTGTCAAAGAGGAAAAGTAATGAAAGTCCATAGCGTCTATTGATTAGAAAGTGATCATTGTAAATTGGCTGCTCCATCATTCTTACAGAAGTTGTTATCTTTGCACTCATAGGAATATTTTCTTCCACAATCGAAACCAAATTTGGCCTGCAACATGATAACTAAAGTGTATTCCTGCTAAGCAGCGAGAAAGTATATGAGATTAAACTATGGCGTTTCAAAGGTAGTGTAACACCAAAAAATCTAAAGAGGCGTCAATATTAACAAATAGTTGCAAGAATCAATATACTAAACGTGCAGCTATGCGGCTTGTTTAGCCCTGCCATAGATTCTGTAGAGGTTCTGTCTAAGCAAAGCTGTTCAAAAAGTTAAAATAAGCCTTTTGGTTTCCTTTGAAATCCCCGAGCTGCATGTTGTCGTAGCAGAAGCGGAAGGTTCAAATTAAGGCATCTTCCTTTCGGAACCTAGAAGCCTTTGTTCGCATCCTAAGTCCTAATACAGCAGAATTTCTAGGCGAAACAAGCATTTAATTGCCTTTGATTTGCACATAATCTAAAATCTAAAAGTCAGCAGTGATACAAACCTCATGATTTGAAACTCTGGATCTCCTTGATAGAGTTAGAACCAACCTACACAAGTGAAAAGTTTGCAGCAAAGTGATGATCACATTCAAGCCTAGTTTACTCCGCAAACATAAATCAAGGAATCTTAGACTCTGCTATATAAATGCTCAAAACACTCTGACGCATGCACAGGAGGAAAAAAAGAACATAAACATGCAAAATCAAAGAAACAGGGAATATATAAGAGCATAGAGCATAAACCAAATCGAGACACTTTGTCAATTGCAGAATACCAGTGTTGTGAATTTAATTGCGCGTCATCCTTCTTCTAGTATGTTGTATATCTTTCTCTACTACGAAATTAAAATAGCATGCCTTAGATAACAAGAAAATTGTCACTGGGCATAATATCATAAAACAATAATGGTCGAATCGATTAGGGGGTGTTTGGTTCCTCGGAATTTCGTGGAAAACTGTTATTCGGAAAAAAAAAAAAAAAAAAAAAATCCATGGGAAACACTCTTGCCATAGTTTTCATTTTGCAGATAAATCCGGTAAACAAGATAGAGAAAATCTGGAGAAAAATTTTCTAGGAAAGCTACTTTTCCCCAGAACCAAAAGGACGGAAAATACTTTTCCAGCCAAAAAACTATTTTCTGGGATTTCCTTTTCTGTTTTTCTGGGTAACCAAACACCCCCTCAACAATTAAGAATTATGGATGGAAACTCCAATCAGAGATTTTGTTGAAAAATATGTTCGTGCTTCTTCGAATAGCTATGCAAACTGCAATTTTTGCAAAATCCTCAGCAAGAGCTCAAACCCTAATTAGTAATTTTTTTTAAAAAAAATCAAGCATTATTTATTTGGGTGCGTTTTGCCCTATTACCACTATAGTAACACTAATTAAACATGTTATTTACTAGATTTAAGTTCATCATTTCCCAAAAAAAAAAAAAAAAAAAAAAAAAAAAAAAAAAAAGAACCCTAACCCTTATTTAGCCGCATATTAACATAAACAAATCACTCAGCATAGCTCATGTATATACAACGGATTCACCAAAATGACACCAAATTTACTGAAATAAAAAAGACTTACACTTCTAAAACAAAATTCGTCTACTTCGCATAGAAAATCGGAGGTTTTGATCAAACGGGTTGATTTTTACCACAATTAATTAGGGTTTTAGGCATGGAATTGATCAAACATGTTAAATTTAAACGAAAAAAGGGATTAGAACAACAAATTAAAGATAAGATCACGAAGAATTGGAGCTCACCTGAGGCGAAGGAGAAGAGTGGAAATGGGACGAAAAAGGAAAAAGAAAAAAATAAAATAAATAAGCGATTTATATATACTCCTCGTACTGGGTGAAAATTGTAGAGTACCCCCTCAACTGTAACGTTTTCTGAAATAGGGACAATCAATAATTGCCCCTTTTCGTTTGTGGTAAAAATGTATGGAAAGCCCTCAAACATAGGATATCTTGAAACACATCCCCAAATTTTTTTTTTTTGTTAATTGAGTTGGTTCATGTTTTGTTAAATTTTATGGCTGTTATTAATTCAGTTTTATTTATGATAATTAATTTTTTAAATTTTTGATAATTTTGTCTAAAATCACGCGATTTCAAAAAAAAAAAAATCTAATTCTTTTAATTATTTTTTACCAAATAAAAATTTTACCAATTAATAATAAATTTTTTAACTCAACTAAATATAAAAATTCGTATGAAGAATTAGAAGTTGCAGGTCTCAACCAGAATAAAAATAGTTGAGGTGTTCATTTCAACAAACGATATAGTTGGGGGGTGTTCATGCATTTTTTCCTGTACAATGAATCCAATACTCTTTACAACGTATTCGGAATTTTATTTCGATAGATGAACTTTTAAATTTTTTAATTCAAGTCAAAATGAAATAAAATTCCAACACTTTATCCACGTGGCGTTTCTCAAAAAAAAAAAAAAAAAACTATGGAAAAAAAAAAGCTCATTCTATTGAGTTCGAGATAATTCTATTCATAAATAATGGGAAAAATCAAATAAATGGACTAAGAAAATTTTTGGTAGTTTTTTTAAACAAGGCAAAATTAAAGTTGGTGTCATGGGCTTTTCTGCAAAAGTTGGTGCTTGTTAAGTGTTTCATCGTTAGATCTATCTCTTTGGCCAGTTTCAAATAGAGATGTCAACGGGTCGGATTCGGGGCGGATTTCTAAAAACTTGAATCCGAACCCGACTCCAAACCCGAGACCCGAATCCGAATTCGAACCCGACGGATTTTAAAAATCCATATCCAAATCCGAACCCGACGAAAAATCCGAAATCCGAACCCGAACCCGAACCCGAAAATTTGAACCCGAAACAATTATTTCTTTTTTCAATATTTCAAAATATATTATATTAAATCTAAATTTTTAAAATACAAATTCAAATATAACATCAAATTTATATATATATACTAGTAAAATGTACGTGCAAATGCACATAATAATTATTAGAAGAAGTTATAATTTTTTTAAATTATTTTTTAATTTTAGGCTATATTTTATATGATTGTCAAATATGTATCTAAAAAATTTAAAATAATAAATCACGCTATTAAGAAAGATATGCTTTAAATGATAAATAATTAACAATAATCTCTAATGCAAAAATTACTTTTGAAATTAAATAGTAAAAAATAAAATCCGTTAGAAATAAATTTTGAAATATAATAGAAAAATAAAATCGTTATCTTAAAAGAAAATATATTTTGAAATTAAATAGATAATATCTAAAAAGATATTTAAAATAAAATAGAAAATATCTTTTATAGAATTTTTACACCCGTAATCTGTTATAGAAAACTTACTTTTGAAATTAAAATAAGAAAATTATTTTAGATTTTACATCAGTAATCAGTTATATGAGAACTTAACGTATTCATTGCGCGTTTATTTCTACTTTTATTCTTATGTTTAAAATTTTTCGTACGGAGAGAAAAATTGGCGCTAATTTTCCGCTGAAAATGGGCTGTCGACAGACCAAATTTGAATATACGTATTTTATTATATATATATATATATATATATAATATATATATATATTATATAATAATATATATATATATATATTATATATAATACAAAATAAATTCGGGTTCGGTTCTGGTTCGCGTCGGGTTCGGGTTCGGGTCGGGTACAATCAAAATCCATATCAAAATCCATATATGTCGAGTTTCTATTTTTTATATCCATATCCAAATTCATATCCATATCCATCGGATATATCCGTTTCATTCGGGTTCGGATTCGGGTTCGGATAAAATTTCAGATATCCATACCCATTGACATCCCTACTTTCAAATACCACCCCGGCCTGTGGTTTTCCACTTTCTCACTTTAGTATCCTATAGTTTTAAAGTGTATTAAGTTAGTGTTCAGTGGTTTCACTTTTATTTTTTCGTCAGCTTTTTCGTTAATATTTCGTTAAATTATATACAGAAAATTTCAGATACTTCACCTAGGTTTATCAAGTATCCACTTTGGTATTCTTTAGTTTTAACTTTGCCACTAATTTAACGAAAAAAATAAGTGAAATTAATAATAAAAAGATAAAAATGAAATCACATGACACTAAATTAATATACTTTAAACCACATAGTACTAAAGTGAGAACGTGTGAAACTATAGGGGTGGTATTTGAAATTTTCCCATATATACATATTATTATCATATAGCTACGTCGTCGTCGTCGTCGTCGTCTTCTTCTTGTACTGCTGTAAATAACACAGCTTTGGAGCCCTCCATTTGCTACCGCCATTTGTCCATTCTCTCCTCTTCTCGTTCCAGGTGCTTTGAGGAGAGAGAGAGAGAGAGCTGTAGAGAGCTCTAGAGAGAGAAAGAGAAATGGAGGGGAGGGATGAGGTGTTGGTGGTGGCGGTGGAGGCGACGAGGAACGCGGGGGACGACGACGCTGTCGTTGCTGTTGTTGTAGCCGCATGCGACCTCCGCTCGGAGGAGGAGGAGGAGGAGCAGGAGCTCGCCCGCATAAACAAGCCCTGGTGCGACGGCGCCGCGGGGCTCGCCTGCGTCGTCGGCNGGCCGATTCCTCGCGGCGGCGCTCCGCCGGAGCAGGCGGCGCCCCTTCGCCGGCGGCGCCCTCTTCTTCTGGCCCCTCAGCAAGGTTTGAATTTTGGTCCCTCTTAGAAGCCGCTCGATCTGTTTCTATGAAAAGGTTTCGCACCCCCGTGGTTTTGTATTTTCTCATTTTAGTACTCTATACTTTAAAGTATATCAATTTAGTATTATGTGGCTTCATTTTTTTCTTTTTGTTGGCTCCTCTATTAACATTTCGTTAAATTATATACAAAAAAACTTTAGATACCCCATCTAAATTTATTGAGTATTCACTTTAGTATCTTTTAGTTTTAATTTTGTCACTGATTTAACGAAAAAAAATTAGTGGATGGGATAATAAAAAGAGAAAAATAAAACGGCGACGGTACTAAATTAATACATTTTAAACCATAAGGGACTAAAATAAAAAAGCGTGAAACCACATGGGTGGCATTTGAAGTTTTTTCCTTTTTAATTTTGGGTTAATTTCATATAGATCCTGCAAATATAGTGAATTGTAAGTATATCCCTAAAAGTTCAACTTTCATACGTTGTTTCTATAAAAGTTCTAATATTTTCAATAGGTCTCTACCGTTAGAATCCGTTAAAAAATTTTTGTTAACCATAGGTTAAATACTTAATCCAGGTCGGTTTATGAGATAACTTGACATTTTTGCCCCTCTTATATTATACTGTTGTGGTTTTTGGAGGGACATATTTGTGATGACCAAATTGATATTTCACTAAAATATAAATAATTTTATAACGGTAACAAACCAGAGGGATATTTTTGAAAACATTAAAACTTTGCGCAGGGATAATATATGAAAGTTGAATTTTGTAGAGATATATTTATAATTCACTACGTTTGTAGGGATATGTATGAAATTAACCCTTTAATTTTTCAATCATTTGGTGTTAAAAAAAAACTAAATTACAAAAAATCTCCTTATAAATACTCATTTATCACTTTCCCTCCCTAATTTTCAAAAACCTATATTTTACGCTCTCGATATTTTAAATTGTTGCATTTAGACCCCTCCATCAGAATTCAATCACTATTTCGATCATTTTTTATAGTTTATACTAAAAATGCCCTTCAAATGACATAAATATATTAAAAATTATTTTTTCTTACGGAAGAAGTAAGGACAATTTGGTTATTTTGCTCTTTTCATTTAACACCGTACCCTCCTGAAAATAATTTTTAAATTTTAAGGAGGCAACATGTAGGTTTTTGAAAATTAGAGAGGGAAAGTAAAAAAAAACAGATATTTACAGAAATTTTTTTTATAATTTAGCCTAAAAAAAATTATCTATATACCTCTCAAAACTTCTCAAATATCTTATATAGTACTTTTTTTTTTGTTTCAAACATATCTTTCCTATGTTTTTCTCCGTTATTTAAAAAATATCCCAGCTGTTAATACCCGTTAAGTCATCTCAGGTTAAACTCGAATTAAATTTCTAACAGAGTTAAAAAAAAAAATCAAAATCCTTCTTTTGTTGCTAACTAAAGGATAAACAAAAAAAATTGGTGACAGTAGAAAAGTATATTTGAAAGAAAAAAAAAGTCAAAATATTTCTTTTGTCGCTAACTTTAAGGACAAATAAAAAAGTTGCTGTTGGTAAAAAGGTATATTAGAAAAGACAAAATAGTAATTTTTAAAGATAACGACAGTTTCTAATAATTCATTAACAGTATTTAACTTTCCAGATATATTTGAAAGAATTTATAATGTTAAAATAGTATTTTCTATATTAGCCTTTTAAGAGGGGTAAATAAGAAAGTTTAAAACTTTTCAGGGGTCTACATGCAATTGCTCCTTGTTTTTTTCTATATTTTTAGGTCACGATATCAATGAAATATATTATTAGTGCTTTTTCGAATAACTTTACTTAATAATATAGAATATCTCCAGAAGCTCTAACCAGGCCAAACATGGTTAAATACCGAAATTTCAATTGTCGAATTTGGATTTAGTTATGATTTGAGTTGTTGATTTGTAGTGACTCTGATCAAAATGCTTGGAATTGTTAACGTTAATTACTTCTTCTTTTTTTTTTTATTTTACTTTAGCCCCAAATAACATACAAAAACTATCTTATGGAGGCCATTGGGCCCATTGCAAGCACAAAGGATGGAATGTACCTCGTTGGTGGAGCACCTTCCGGAAATGCATACATTTGGGAGGTAAATTGACCAAATTGTTTCATTGATTTCCAAATGGTAGAGTGATTTTCTTTTCTTTCTCCGTAATTGACTTACTCTATTCTGAGAAGTTTGAGTTTCGACGGAAGGTGAAGTTACGGTAAACTAAACAACGGAAGTGGCTGTTTACGGCCGAAAACCATTTCACCACTCTCCACTTTCTGTGAAACAAAACACGTGAGTGTTTCCTGATGGTTTTTGCGAATTCTTGTTAGGTAATGAGTGGAAGATTACTGAAGAGGTGGCGTGCCCACCGAAGATCTATAACCTGTTTAGCTTTCTCGCAAGATGACTCTCTCCTCATTTCTGGTTCCGAAGATGGCGCGGTTTGTGTTTGGTCTATGATCAGGTCTCGATTTTCGCATCTGCATCCCTCGCAAGTGTGTATTTGCACTTTGCTAGCTATCAAAAATATTATGTCTTCGCTATTACGCCCCTCCTTATGCATTTGCATAAACATAATCTTTCGAGAGGGGGATTCAAATCAAAGAGTCCCTTTCAATAAACTTTTAACAAAGCGCATTTCGTTGTGTTCCTAAACATCTTTTACTTGTCCTGGTTTCTTTGCATTGCCAGTGTACTAAGCATTGAAGATTCCGAAGCATGTGGAAGATCTCCTACTTTCATTATTTGGTCGAAGCACGAATCATCGATAACTGGTCTCCTTACACTGTTAGGCGGTTTGAGTCCGATTTTAATTTCAAGCTCACTTGATGGAACTTGCAAGGTTTTACTATTCCTCTTGCTGATATATTTTCAGTAACTACTGCTATGAAGGCTGTCGTTTGGCCAAACTAGATTTTCTGCAAAAGTGTTGTTTTGAATAAAACTGTTCAAAAAGATCAAACACCCTCAGAACCTTCAAGTCGGATCTCTCCGCTTTTCGGTTCCAGATGTTTACTTTTACCCATCCTATCATAGCTTCTTGAAATGGAGAAGTGATTTTAGAAGTGCTTTCGTGCGTATATCCTCGAACAGTTTTTCCACTTGAGAAGTAGTAGCCAGATGTTTGGCAAACAAAAATCCTTAAAACATTTGCTGCGACGCAAAGCACATATAACTTTATTGACCCCAAAAACAGAAGCTTCTTTTGCTTCTGCTATATCATGAAGTTGTATGACTGGCTCTACTCAGAAAGCACTTCCGTAAAAGCTCCAGTCGAACCAAACAAGCTCTTATGCTAAAAAATGTTCATACGAATAAGAAGCTAATCATTCTTACTCTTCTATGTATAGGTGAGAGAACTTCTTTCAGGAAGATTACTTCAAACCCAAGTACTCTCAGTTGCCATAAATGCGATCACCATCAATAACGACGAGCGACTGCTGTTCTCTGGCGGCGACGATGGCGCGATATACGCAACCAAACTCAATATTGGATTGCAAGAAGATCAAGCTGCGGTTTCGAAGGATGATGCTGGAGTGTTATCCGGGCACAAGTAAGTTTCGCCGAAGATCATCTTAAGTGCACTAAATCCAATAGATTAACTATAAAGATCAGAAAACAAAAATACAAAATGAAATTACTCAGCTGGATTTTCGGAATGCTCTTGTTCACTCTACATAACTTATCTACGCTATTCTTGCCCTAGTATCCAAATTAGTAAACTTTCGATTTGCCGTATATACTTTCTTATATTTCAACTTTTTTTTTTCATGTAGTTTTAATCTATCTTATTTTCTCTGCAGGGGTCCTATCACTGCTGTTGCATTCAGTAAACAAGGGCCATGGTTGATCTCTGCATCAAAGGATTGCACTTCTTGCATGTGGGATGTGAAAAATCGGCGGATTATTCGGAGATTTAACCACGGAAAAGGTACGAAAATTGTATATTAAGGCTAAATAACATAATAATAATATATATTATTATACTAAACTAGTGTACTCGCAATGGTATTACGCCGAGGGGCGTAAATTCAGAGCGAGAAGCTCTTCAGCTCCGAAAATTATTCTACTATGGGTCAGATTTATTCTGTCCAAATTTAAACTCTACGGTCTAAATTTATTCAAGTAATTCATTAAATCTGAAATTTGAACTTATCAAACAGGGTTTAAGTTACGATCTACCGTAACTTTTATATGGATTTTAGTTTCGCAAACGCTGCACAATATGCCTAGTTGTATAAAAATTAATATCCACACGTGTTTATCGGGGGGAGGGTTTCTTTTCAACATTACTCTATGGCTTATTTAAGAAATTTAGCTTTTGCTTGTACATCTCGAGTGCTTATTTCATATTTCTGCTGCAACAGAAGCTCCAAAGTTTCTATTCTATAAATGTGTTGCTGTTTCTTTTCAAAATAGAAAAGTTGTTTCAAAAGCCAAGTCAAATGAGCGCATACCTCTGCATACTCTTCTGTTCTTATATGGAAATATGTTTTGCTTATCAAATAGGGTATTCATCGAACTTACTCATCGTTCCGCGGTCGTCACTCTCTCTCGGAGATAAAATCGGAGATAACCCCAGTAGTTCTCTTCCTCCGCGGATCCCCATACTAGAGAAGACTCCTCAGCAAAATGGTGTAGCAGAGCGAACAACCACAGTTCTACCGTCACACTACTCTAAAGAAGATCATCCGTTCTTTCCCGGTTTTCAATGTTCTCGACTACTCGAAGATCAAATTCTCGATTTGGAGGTCAAATTCTGTGATGCATACTAGAAATAGTAAACTTTGTGATCTTCGATTGACTAATGATTTTATATTCGCTTTTTCAGCAAGAGAGAACTTCAGAAGCGCTCGAGATGAAGATCGCGACGGGTATGGAGAAACGGTCGGAAGCTATAACTATGGCGAAGAACGTGACGACCGTCAACAAACACTTGCGATCGCGATTGTTAGATATGATGCAGCTTAGGTTTCGTCAAAACTAGCAGGTTTGTACAAGCAGAACCAAAAGAGAAATAGTGCTTGTTTGCTAGGGTTTCAGGAATAGATTCACTACTTCGGAAACCACCGGGTAAGTTTACAACTAACGAAGCCCGGAACTTGTATGTTGTCGGGGGAATTAAAATAAACTGTTGAACCCTAAAAGCAGAAGCTACTTCTAGCATAGTAAAGAGTTATTGTCTGTATATTGATGGCGAAACCAAGGTTCAGAAACATTACCGAACAGATCGATGGGACCGGGTTAACCAGGAACTAGTCCGATGGCCGGTTCGGTTCAGGAATGAGAACCGTTTCGAGGTTAAACCGGATAATAGTCCGATTCAAACCGTTTGAATGGCCCGTTAACCGCGAACTGATTGAACCGGCTGGTTCAAGCAAACAGGTCCTGATTAAGTGAGCCAAAACAAATCATCTAGCTAAATATGTGGGATAAATTTATACAAGGAATTTAAATGTGTTGTATTTTTTGAAAAAAAAAATATTATTTATAACATATTTTTTTTTACATATTTTCCTTTGACCCTTAAAGGATTCTCAGAACATTGGGAAAAATAATTAGAGCTTTTTTAAATATATCTACTCAAATAGTTTTTCTGTAGAAGTTTCAGTCCGACCGACCAGCATTTAAACAAGGGGAAAAAAATGAAAAAAAGTGTTGGGAAGGTGAAAAAAAAAGGAATAGTTGTTTTCAATTGACCACAAATATAATTGGAAGAAAAAAGAAGGTTACACAAAAAGATGGAGATCACCATGTTTCTATAACTAACAAGGACTAAAACCACAATTTACTCATGGAGTTTTTCAAATTAGTTGAATAGGAATTTTTTTGGGCAAAAAAGAATTTTTTTTTTTTTGATTAAACAGGAATTTATCCTATTTTTGGAGTACAGTGGAACAAGAGTAAAATCAGCACATACAGGAAAATAAATTACATAAGTTGAACCCACAATCCAAACTCAATCATCCCCCCGAGGTGGATCTCCATAACTCTACTTCAGCCATAATGGATTTTCCCATTTCTTCGTGCGTGACTCGTCGATTGCGAAAGATCCTCGAATTTCGCTCTTTCCAAAGAGCCCAACAGGCTGCAGTAAAACAGAGGTCGAATAGTGTTCTTGTAGTTCCCGACAGCATATATCTATTGCGATTCCACCGGGTTGGGATGTCCCCCGCTCGGTTAATCACATGGTCTGCAGATAATCCGGCACTATCAAGGACTAAAGTCCAAACAGATCTCGAATAGATGCATCCAAAGAGGAGATGTTCCAGATTATCATCATAAGCGGAACATAGCACGCATATTGAAGGTCCATGCCATCCTCGTTTAGCAAGTAAATCGGCAGTCAAGAGTCGATTCCTCGCAGCTAGCCACATAAATACCTTGATCCTGAGCGGAATCTTGATCTTCCAAAGATGAGGCAGCCTACAGTCCTTGACTCCACCAAAGGCGAAAAAAGCATAAGCATTCCTAGTCGAGAAACGTCCTGCTGCATTCCATCTCCAAATAATAGAGTCGTTCACATCCACGTGTAAAGTGATGTTGGAAAATATGGCCCGAAGAGCTAGGAGTACATTGTCCTGTTCGAAGCTGAGGGGTGTACAGAACCCCATAGGCAAAAAAGAATTAATGGGGTGAGAGAACACACTCAATAAGGACCAAAACAAATTATCTTGTGAAGTTTGACCAAAATAAATTATCTTGTGAAGTTCTCAGTTTCTATCTAGTTCGGTAATATTGTGACTAAAAGTATACAGCAATTTTTATAGCATTGAAGGAGGAAAAGTTGATAATATAAAAGCGGTGCTCTTACTCACCGCATTAGGATATATTTTAACCATATTAGGATAACAATCATAAATTGATTTGGTCTTATCTGTTACGTACCTATTAGAATTTTGGGATCCCTTATAAATACACGGCAATCTCTTATAAAACATAACAAGAAATAATAGAATAATTAATTTTTGAACTCTTGTTAGAGAGAGAAACCACATTCTCCATTAACTTATTGTTCTAGAGGGTTTTGAACGGCGGATTAGAGATCGTGCTCGTTTGTAGTTCGATCCACCGCGGGTTTGAAGCGTTAGAAGAGCTTCGCAGACGATCCGAGAACACGTGAATCAATCTTTACGATCCGGACTCATCGCGTTCTAGCGTGAGTCGCTTCCACAAAAAATACGAACGAATACTTCCGCTGCGTTCTACACATATAAAGACTCAAACTCTTGGCCTGAAGCACTATCATATATTTTAGCACTAAAATAGAGACTAGAGACTTGCTTTACTAAAGATAGATTTCTTATGGATTCTTTAAAATATTTTTATTTTTCATTTTAACTTTTGATAGTAGTACTAAAAAGACTATGAACAATAATAAAAAAAAATTACTCATGTAGTTTTCAATCTAGTTTTTTTTTTTTTTTTTTTTTTTTTTTTTTTTTTTTTTTTTTGGTGGTGGGAATGGAAAAGAGTGCTCACAAATGAGGACAAAAGAAAAAGTTATTCATTGGACCTTTCAACTTATACGTAACAAGCAAAAAAAAAAAAAAATAGTGATTTATTCATAACTATTCAACAAAGATTATGTTAAGTGCGATAAAAAATTACAATAAAAAAATATTTTAAATATTATATTTATTTTTGTAAGAATATCGTATTTGCGTGCCGTAATGAATCAGTTATAATATATATTTTTTAAAGAATAATACAATATGATTGACCAAAATTAGCGTTACATCATCTCTTACGCAGACCAACAAAAGCAAAAGTTTACTTTTATATTTTTATTTTTATTTTTATTTTTATTTTTATTTTTGTTTGACTAGTCAACTCTGTGCAATTCCCCACGTTTTCCCGTGTTTTGCGATTTGAGTTTCCAACGACCATGAACACGACCATGAACACGACCATTTAATCTCCACCGTCCATTCATTAAATGCCTCTCCCTTGTGGTCTGCTTTGACGGTTCAGATCTCGGTGGGCCCCACTCTCCTTCTAGAAGGTCAAGTGGTCCACGACTACAGCTCAAATCAACGAGACTAATTTCTTTTGCGTGGACCTTGTCCACCGTGCACCAAATTCAAATTTATTAAAATTTAATAATTTATAAGATCTTGTAGGGCCCGAGCTACCCAATTAATTTTTCAATAAAATCACAAATATTATTTTCACTAAAACTAATATAATTTGCGCGACGTATTATCATTTTAAAACTAGAGCTTATATATCAGGAGTTATAATTTTTAAATAGTTAGTCCTGTATAATAAATAATAATTTTTTAATAGAGTTGATTTTGAGACTTTGATATTCAAATAATAAATGGATTAAAATTTTAGATTATAATATTTGATGATTTGTATTTAGGGTTTTAGTTAAAATTTAAGAATTGTTGAATTTTTTAGAAACAAAGATACTGGTTCATAGCTGATGTGGTGGGCCTGGTCCACGCTGTTCAAAACCGTAACTACGTGTCGTGGTAGTGTACCCCAAAGTGTCCCATTCAATGTTTCTCGTACGCCGAAAGAGGAAGCGGCGTACAGTTTGGGGTACGCTTTATCTACTGAATATTTTGTATAATAAAAATAAATTGAAAAAAAAAACGTGCGGTGTAAAATGCATACCTTCGAAAACTCCACGTTCGTCACGCCTCTTCCCAGGAAACCACCACGTCATCCGTAAACCCACCACTCACCGATGACCACGTGTCCGCTCTTTCTTACGTATAGAGGGTGTGGCCTATAGACCTGGTTCACCGAATATATTCCCGCTTCCCTCCTCTCTCTCGCGCGCGTATGCTTCGTCCCCAAGCAATGCATCGCTTCAAAAGCTCCCCTCCGCATCAAAACCCTAACCCTAACCCTAACCCTAATCCAAACCCTAACAATGGCGGATTCCCCTTCTCCTCCTCCTCCTCCGCCGCATCTGGATCTCGGCAATCTGAAGGCGCTCTCCGTCCTCGGCCGCGGATCCAAGGGCGTCGTCTTCCTCGTCCGCCTCGCCGGAGGGGGGGAGGAGGAGCCGCTCCTCGCCCTCAAGGCCATGTCCCGGGCGGCGCTCGAGCGCCGGAGCTTGTCCGGCGACGGCGGAGGGGGCGGCGCGTATCGGAGGGTGCGGGTGGAGAGGGACGTGCTCGGGGCGCTGCGGCACCCGCTCCTCCCCGCGCTCCGCGGCGTCGTCTCCACGGAGAAGGTCGTGGGGTTCGCCATGGAGCGGTGGTGCTGCGGCGGCGACCTCGGCGCGCTGCGGCGGCGCCAGGCCGACGGGATGTTCTCCGACGAGGTCATCCGGTGAGCTCCCCCAAACCCTAGATCACAAAAAAAAANAAAAAAAAAATTTTTTTTTTTTTTTTTTTTACTACACCATTACTCCTCATATAGTATACATTTTAGTCCACTTTTTTTTTTGGGTGTAAAATGTACGGATGATCCCTCTTCTATCCCGTGTCTCAATTTGGTCCCTGTAATTTCTACTTAAATGTTTAAACACACACACACATATATATATATATATGTAGCAATTTTAGTTTCTAATTATTAAGAAAATTCAGATTTTTATGATTGAAATCTGAAACAGCCACTTTGTGAGGACTAAAACCTTAATGAGAAAAGTATAAGGACCAAATTGCGATATCTGGAAAGTACAAGGACTATGCACATATTTTGCATTTCTTTTTGGGAGGGGTTAATATTAGAGATCAATTATTTCAATCAAGTTCTTTTCCTTGTTTATTTTCACCAAAAAAAATTTAGGTCACAAACATTATTATTATTATTATTATTATTATTATTAGTTATTATTTATTATTATTATTATACTTTTGTGGTAATGCTTATTTCTCATCAAAACAACTAATAAATATTTAGTACTTAAATTAAAAAGTTGAAAGGAGGGGAACCAAAGTTTTTTTTTTTTTTTGATTTGCAAAACTTTGTTTCTGATTCTTGCTTTAGAAGAAACATTAGATTTTTTTTTTTAAATGACTATTTTTTAAAGTAAAAATAAAAGTAAGGTCAAACCGACACTTTCGTCGGAGGGATAATCCCCTTTAATCCCCCCAAACAATACTCAAAATGGGATATTCCTCTTGTTCCTGGCTTAACGGGTTATTTTGAAATAACTCGTTAAGCCTAATTTTTTCATACAAACACTACTCAAAATAGGATATTCCTCTTGTTTCTGGCTTAACGGGTTATTTTAGAATAACTCGTTAAGCCTAATTTTTTTCACACAAACACTACTCAAAATGGGATATTCCTCTTGTTTCTGGCTTAACGGGTTATTCTGGAATAACCCGTTAAACCTAGTTCTCCCACACAAACACTACTCAAAATGGGATATTCCTCTTGTTTCTGACTTAACGGATTATTCTGGAATAAACCCGTTAAGCCTAGTCCCCCGTCCCTTTTGCTTCCTATTTTGCCTGTTTTCTTCTTTACAATTCATTTTAATTAATTTCAAGTAAATCAAGTGAATGCTCAAATTGTATACTACTAAGTAATGTTTTCTAAGATAATTTATAAACACACTAAATTTGTGAAATAATCTGCCCTTCTATATTTAAAATTATATATTTAGATTTAATTTTAATTAGTTGTTAAATTATAAAATTGGAAGCATATTTTCACAGCTATATTCAAAATTATATTATTATATATTAATTCTATCTCGTTCTTATATATTGAATTTTATTTTATTACTATATTCAAGGGCAAAATTGTTAATTTGTTTAACTTTTATCAATTTAATATCGTATTTTACTATAAATATCCAAACACTATAATAAGGAATATCCTCTCTAGGAACAAATAATCAATATCCAAACATAATTTAGAACTTATTTCAGATTATTCTAGAATATTTTCTATTATCGAGAGAATAACAAAAGTTATATTTGAAAATTTAGTTCTCGAAACGAACGTAGCCTTACCGAAAGTGTTTTACCACCTCTCAGCTTCTACGCGGCGGAGCTTGTGCTTGCGTTGGAGTATCTCCACGGATTAGGGATTGTGCATCGCGATCTCAAGTCGGAGAACATCCTCATCCAGGACGATGGCCACCTGATGCTCGTCGACTTCGACCTCGCCGCCAAACTCCCTAACCGATCTCCTTCGCCTTCGCCTTCGCCTTCGCCACCGCCGACTGTCTCCGTCGCCTCCTCCGTAGGTAAGAAGAAAAAGAAGGTGAGGAAAAAGCGCCTTTCGTCGCACTTCTGCCTCTCGGGCGATCCCGAAGTGTCTCCGGAGACTGCCGCCGGCCCGCCACCGCTAGAGGCGGAGCCCGCGATGTCGTCGTCAAAGTCGAACTCGTTTGTCGGGACGGAGGACTACGTGGCTCCTGAGGTCGTGGCCGGAGGCGGCCATGACTTCGCAGTTGACTGGTAATGTAAAACAGCAGCAGCTGTTGTTCTTTAAAAAATTAAGCTGTTGTTCTTTAACACTTTGGCTTTGGTTGGGGGTTAAGGGGTGGAATAATTTTTAACCCTCATTTTATCCCCAAACACTTCTAAAAATGGGTGGGGTTAGCTAATCCCACCTCAAATAGGTTATTCCGGATTAGCTAACCCCACCTAATCCCAACCAAACACTATTTTTTATTCATAATAATCCACTATCCTTCTTATTTCATCTACTCTAACCAAATATTATTTTCACTATCCTGGACTAACTCTAACTCCCAACCAAATACAAAAATACTCTAATCTCACCTTAATCCTAAACTTAACCCTATTCCTGAAATAACTAGTTTTTTAATACGTAACGCTGCAGGTGGGGCCTCGGGGTGGTTCTCTATGAGATGCTGTACGGGCGCACGCCCTTTCGGGGGCAAAACCGGAAGGAGACATTTTACCGGATCGTGGCGAAGGACCCGGACCTGGTGGGGGAGAGAACGCCGCTGCGGGATCTGATCGCGAGGCTGCTCGAGAAGGACCCGGCGAAGCGGATCGCGCGCGAGGGGGTGAGGCGGCACGCGTTCTTCCGAGGGGCGGATTGGGAATCCGTGCTGACGGTCGCCAGGCCGCCGTTTATCCCTCCACCGCGGGCGGAACGGGAGAACGAGGATTACGACGCGATCGACGTCGAGAAAGTGGTCGACCAAGTGTTCGAACGCGGCGGCGACGCGGCCAAAGGAGGAAAGGGTGAGAAGGTGGAGGAGAAGAACAGCTGTGAAGAGCAAGTGAGAGACTCTCCTCAAACTGATGATTTTTCCGTGTTTTAACTTAATGATTATTTTATTTATTTATTTATTTATTTATTTATATTTTTTTTTGCCGGTTTAAGAAAGAGGGAAAAAAAATGTAAATTGATAGAGGTAGAATTAGAAAAACATTGATCCATTATGTATTAATAATGTTGATATTGTATTTGAAGAAAAGAGAGAAATACAAAGAGTAAATAATTTGATTTTTTTTTTGCAATTTATTTTTTGAGCCAAGTTCTATAGCTAAAATTTCCATTAGTTTTGTTTCTTAATACAATTTTATTATGTAAATGTAAATCACAATGAGGAGTGGATTTTTAAAGCACAAAAGCCAATTACACTGTAGAAAAACAGATCATAAAAGCCTTACAAAAAGACCCAACAAACAAAAGGGAAAATATTTAAGGAGAATTGAATTTACTGCAATGCTAGTAAACAAACAACACAACTAAGTCTCGAGCTTTCGCTGTGACAGAAATCTAAATTAAGCTTCTAAGAATGCTTTTCTGAACATTCTGCAAAAGCCATGTAAATGCTTTGACTATAAGCAATGCAGTAGTACTTCGCACAATTGTCGACTATCACCATTACATGATCAAAGACCCATTCAGCCAAGGAATGCGAAATTTTCACGAACAGTTTGGAATCAGATGGGCTTCGCGGAAGAGCGCGAAAGAACGAAAAGAATATGCTTCCGAGAATGTGCTTCTGATTCTGCTTCTGCTGCAAGTATAAGCTGGGTCGAAACAATCTGTCGAAACCACCTGCTGATCTACGAAATGATTCCGCCGGAATCTCTCCTCACTCTGGCTTCCGTCATCTCTCCTCGCTGACGAGAGAGTAGTAATGGCCCTTCCCTTCTACACAAAGAGGATAATTGTTTCTCTCACTAGCCCTTTTAAGCACTACTACTCGATCTATCAGTTTGTTTCAGTGTGAGGAGGGTTTTTACCGTCTCTACTGCTTGAATTCCTGCAAGAATTCGAGATCTCAGCCAAACGATCCTGCGGAGCCTCCTCATCTCTCTCTTTGCCTTCAATGTTGCCGCCGCCCTCGCCCGTCAGAGTTCCCGTATTATCTTCATTCTTGCCTCTGCGTTCAGAATTTCAGTCAGTTACGGTGACAATTGACGTATGTTCATGTATTTATGTTGTCATTTGCTTGGATGATGCTAAATTCCGGCTAACTATAACTCGCGTTATCGATGAACTTGAGGAAAGATCCCAATATTTAAAGGGTATTTGTTTGTATTGTTAATATTCTGATTTTACACTACAAAAAGTCGAGAGAAGGGGCATCATCTTTGCAAATATAGACTATTTTGAGGATTAGGGCTCGAAGTTACGCGATCGAGTGATATGCATGCAACGGGATATACATGAAAAAAAATCGATACCCCGAATAAATTACGAGTCCGACTCCCACAGCTGCAAATGCTACAAAGTAAATCCAGTCGACCTATGACGGGAAAAGAGTCAGCTTCAAATACAAAAAAATTATGGTACTAAACTTTCGAAAATTTATTGTGAGAAACTCATAAACAATGGTAGGCGACCTTTTCATGATAAGCGAAGATGCGGATAAGAACGGCCCACATGTCGGAGGTTAGCAATGAAAGGTTTAGCATTGTCGACCCACTTAACTGCACTAAATGTATTGAATCCATAAAGTGTATAATAAAGAATTGCATCGCTATTAATAAGAAAAAGATAAACAACTATGTTAGCGCAAATGAAGCAAGTTTCCGAGCTATACCTTAAGTAAAACTGGGACGGTAGAATAGAACATAAACATTGCTATTGCATATCCAAGAAAAGGTAGCACCTGACGGGAAAGAAAAAAATAATAAAAATACCAAGTACTAAGTCCGAATCTAAAACTTAAGCTTTTCATACTAAAACACATTTCAGCAAAAACTTTAAGAACCTCCCCTGTAGCATAGCCTATTTGTAATTTACCCCCGGCCCTAGTACTTAGATTTTCTTTTAGGGCCTGCCTTAAAATGTTGTAAAAATAGGGGCAAAGTGTTACTATCGTTAACCACAAGGGGAGAGAGAGAGAGAGAGAGAGAGAGAGAGAGAGAGAGAGAGAGCTTACAGCACCAGCCGTCCAGTGTATAGATTTCAGTGCATTTCGCTCAAATATGCTTCTGGAGGAATACAGTTATTAAGGGGAGAAAATAGTCAAGAAAAAGTCAGTTTAACTAAGTCCGAGATTTCTTTTTCTTTAGCCATGCAGTAATATTAGTTTACTCGACCTAAAAAAAACAAATTACAGCAGAACAACTAATATTCTATTAATTATGAAATAGGATTTTACACATTGTACGACATGTCATAAAAATACAGCATGACTAGGATTCGTATACATGTTAGTATTTGTGACAACACCGAAGTGTAAGAAGTTCAGAAGGAGAAAGAGAAAAGGTTGTTTATCTGAATGGATTCAAAAACGAGGAAAAGGCATCGAACTTGCAATTAATACAAAAATATAATGCATCTGAAATGACGAGCATGCAGCATGTATAGATACATTAAAGATGAAGGATACATTTGACAAGCACCGACAACGGCTCCGAATAAGCCGAGCATTCCCATTACCTCAACTCTGTCCCCGTTCTTCACAAGAAACTCCTGAAATGTATAAATATTTCCCAAGTAGGTTAAACAAATGTTGAACGTATTCAAAAAATAATGCTATGCATTACATATTCGTGGATGATACTTTTATGATCTAGGCACGTACTATCTGTACGTATACACAAACAATACTCTAAAATACACGTTAATTTTGTTTCTACAATAGACTATAGAAGATATGTACAAGTAGTCAATTTGACAGAATCGAAGCTTTCAAAGTTCAGGGTGTCAATTTCGAAACACGCAATTTTTCAGTGTCTATATGTTTTCACTAATAATCAATTGTTACCATAATGAATAGAGTGGTGAATAAGTGGGACTGTTACAGAAGAACACTGCCGATACGCATGCTAAGGTTGGAATTTATAATTTACACTTTTACAGAAACAAAAGTCTCGTTGTATTACTTAACGACAAAATCGACACTGTGTATGCTTTTCCCCGTTCATGCATATGATCGATTTTACCAACATTATTTTGCAATCAAAATATTTGCCAAAGAGCAATTTAGAAGAAAAACTTTCTGGCATAAAGCTTAATTAATATCTTACCTCGCTAACATTGCTAACGGCATAAAGGGTGGCACCGGCAAGTACAAGCATATCTCCTTTCACTGGATTGCTCCCTCCTAATTTCCAGTAGAGATAATGGTGAGAAATTAGCAAAAATAGTTCACATCATTTCAAGAGAATAGAAAAGAATAAAGAATCACTTTATGTCAGTAACATTCAAAAACAGATTTGGATTGAACTTGGAATGACATCTAAGAGTCAATTGTTTGTTGCCTTTTGTGGTTGGTACATACTAATTGTAAGCTAATAATCAGAAGACGTATCTTTCCCCACTTTGAGGGAAGTCTCATAAGATAAACTAGTGAAAGAACAAAATGTAATGAACTTGTTTGTAACACTTGGATTAACGAAAAAAATGTAATTTAACTTTGAGAAACATAGGTAATCGAAAAGGATGACTTCTTCTGGCAAATCTCAACTTACAAACTCTCAATTACCTGCTCTATCACCTGCATGCACATCAGAAAACACAACTAAGACAAGTCCAGTGACGCAGATAGCTATGCCAGCAAACTTCCTGAATCTATATTTTGTCTTGAGGAACATCCAAGTAAGAAATATGACGGAGGGAATAGACCAACAATCCAGAAGCATGACACTTGTCAACGGTGTGTACTGATAAGCCTTGACCACTATACAGATAAAAGTGGGTCAGCAATTCTTAACATAAGTATCATAGTTCGCATATAGCACTTTACGGCATTAATGTTGTTACAAAATGAAAAAAAAAATGATGCCTACGATTCTGCAGAAGTGTTGTTTGAGTGACATTATTTACAAAAGAACCAGATAGCTCCTTTATTAAAATTATCAGCAATAGCTTCCTACTAAAGTAGAAGCAGAAGCTTCAAATCTGAGCTTCTGCTTTTGGGGTCTAGAAGTTCATTCCAACTTCTTGCCACAGCAAAAAGGCTGCAAGTCAATGAGTCTATAATTTCAATAGAAGCACATGTTAGAAGGTATGTATAGCTGGTATTTGATTCAAAAAGAATAGCAGAGAGTGAACAAAAGATAGCCTTTATTCTAGCTATCATATTTAATGAAATATATAAAAAATAATCGGTACTTAAAAAATACAAGTCAATAAAAAGAAAGGCAATCTAACACAGAAACCCTAACACAGCTATTCAGACTGTTGGTAGGTGCAGCCAATTATGAAGTAACCAAGTACATAAAAAAGCAAAATATTATTAAACTGTTCACGCAAAATTGTCACTCACCGAGAAAGTTTGCCTCCACATCAACAAGGCCAAGTATTAAATAGTAATACCATTTCATCTGTACAAAGTGAAATACAAAGGTAAGTACACCATTGTGTGAATTACATATTGGTGTGCATGGTAAGTTTGTACATTATGATACACAAAATGTATATGATCTAAACATAATTTCCTAGTTAATAATGGGTATTTTTCATGCAGATCCTGCAAAATCGAATGTCATATATACTCTTCAAAAAAGCTTCATTTCGTGGCTACACCTACAAAAAAAATCTCTCTTTATACAAGAGCAAGTTCCTCTCATGAATTGAACGACTCTGGGAGCAAAGATGAGGATATTTATGTGAGGAAGTGTACATTCTAAATGTGGCACCCCTAATCCTATATATGAAATATAATAGGACAAAATCTCTCTTAACCCGGTTATAACATTTTGGATGATGGCTAGACCTAAGAGGTTAAGATGGTTAAGCGTGTTAGGTCTAGAATAGTTCTAGGATGGGGGACCCTCAATGCGAAGTGGAGCGTCACACTAAATATGAAAATTCCACATTTTACGAGGATTTATATTATAAGTAGATGATTTTGCAAGGATATACAAAAATGCAAATATGCAAAGGCACTTTAATATTTTTAAGGGAAAACTTTACAAAATTCAGGGACGATGCATACATTTAACTAAAGTGTTACCCAAAATTAGAAATAAAGATAGCAAACAGTAAAAAAAAAAAAAACCTGAAGTGGCCTTCTTCGATATATCATGTAGCCACCGTACACAATTGCTAATAGTACATAGTTCAAGAATGACTGCGATGTTGGAACAGCGATCCCTAAAACCAAACAAACCCAAATTTAGAAAATTTCAACCTTGCAATTTACTCTTATCTCAGATGCAAACCAAAATTTGGAACAACTATTTAAACCAAATACAAAATTTCATTAAAATGAGTTGGCATAATAACGCAGTTCCTATATCCAAGCATCTATGCTAATTGCACTCTAAATAAATAGATTTAAAATCCGAAAAAAAAGAAAGAGATACTCTTCTTTCCTAGATCTACTTTAGTTGACAATTTATTGAACAAAATATTCCACTTATGTGATTATAACTTTATCAACCAACACATTTACCTAAGATTTGCAGCCAAATTCACAAACCAGTCCAAATTTTTGGACCTATCTTAGTCAAGACCAAATTTCAGATAAACTAGATCCATTAGATCCTGAGTAGGGCTCCGAGTCTTAGTTAATTTGCAATTTTGTTTTCCTAGTATGATTAGGAGTCAAATTTACATGGGATTAGGATTCAAAAATAGAGTATGATTATTAGTTAGAAAAGATATCAGAGACATGGGCGACAGTTTAGGTATCTTTTTTTTTTTTGAAGTTAAAATCAGAATATTTCCCCTAACTTTTCCCTGATTGACAATTTGGTCCACTAGCTTTACTAACAAGCTTTATTTAGGGGGTGTTTGGTTCCCCAGAAAAATATCTAGAAACTAGTTTTTTGGCTGAAAAAGTAATTTCCGTTCATTCAGTTCCCAGAAAAAGTAGTTTTCTTGAAAAATATTTTTCCAGATTTCATGGAAAAGTCTCCTTTTCATTTTAATCCGGAAAACGAAAACTACGGAAAAGGGTGCTTCTATGGAAAACGTTTTCCCGGAAAATAGTTTTTTTTTTCTAAGGTTGATCAGTAAGTTTGTTTGCACCAATTCAAGCTTTGTTCGTCAAATTGCTTTGAAAAATTTTATTAAAAAAAAAGTTACTGGATACTTTTGAATCAAATTATCGTTAGTGAGGTCAAACTGCAATTGGAAAACATTTAGCGGATTTTTTGGTGATTTAACTTCTTTATGTAATTAAGCCAAAGTAAAGGAATAAGGACAATAAAACTTACCCCAAATCAACAATCCACTATTTCTAAATTTAAGTAACAATATTGAATCAACAAGGGTGTGATTTTGCATCAAATTAAAGTTAGTTTATAAATTTTGTATCAAATTAAAGTTAGTGGACAAAATTGCAAATAGAAAACAGTTAGTGGGTTCCCGAAAAGGTATTACTAAGAATAATAAACTAACCCCAAATTAATAATCCACAATTTCTAAATTTGAGTAATAATACACTTTGCATCAAATTAAAGTTCTTTTTTTTTTTAGATAGTGAACACCTTTTGCATCAAATTAAAGTTAAACAACCCAATTATAAGGAACAAAAACTGTAAAATTGCATCAAATTAAAGATTTTCTTTTTCTCTTTTTGAGAAGGCATAAAATTAAAGTTAGTGGGCAAAATTGGAATTAGAAAGCAGTTGCTGGGGTTTTTCGTAATTCCCACAACCTCTTTTTGTAATCAATTCCAAAAAAAATGGGAGAAAAAAACTACAAAATTTGCATCAAATTAACGACCCAAAATTGCTAAAAATTTAAGTAACAATACTGAATCAACAAGGATATGAATTTGCATCAAATTAAAGTTAGTGGGTTAAACTGCAATTAGAAAACAGTTACTGCGATTTTTTGTGATTATAAAATAAATTTCCCTAAAAGAAACGAATCGGCTCAAAATTTCTAAAATTAATTAACAATAATTACTTGAAAAATTTTAAAAAAAAAACGAAGAATCGAACCTCGGCGAGAGAGCTCGGAGGAGGAGAATCCCGTGGTGGTGATGAGGAGGGAGACGAATTGCCCTAACCCTAACCCTAGGAGGACCCTCTTCGACCCCATTAACCCATCGAAGCTCACCATTGTCGTAGAGAGAGAGAGAGAGAGAGAGAGAGGTCAAAATGGAAATAGTGAGTGAGGGTAAATTACATTTCAATCCCCAATCTTTCAATAAAATGCACATTAGTTCTCTGACTTTGGCGTAGAATTTTTTAGTGTAAAATGTTATAAAGACCCCCTAACGTCTAGCTCTTTTGCAAACATGCACGTAAACTCTTTAATTTTTACAATTACATCCTTTGATAGTAGGAATATCAATGGGCCCAAACCCGCGCAGAATTTTAAAAATCAGAATCCGAACCCGACTACCAAACCCAAAATCCGAACCTGAACCGGAGTCTGACTGATTTCAAAAATCCAGTTTCAAACCCAAACTCATCCAAAAATCTGGAATCCGAATCCGAAATAATTATTTCTCTTTACAACATTTCAAAACATATTAAATTAGACCTAAATTTTTGAAACAAAATTCAAATATAACTTCAAAATCCATATCGGATTTGAATCGGGTGCAGTCAAAATTCATATCCAAATCCAAATTCGTTGGGTTTTTATTTTTGATATCCATATTCGAAAATATATTCGTTTAGCATCAGATAAATTTGATCCATTCGAATTCGAGTTCGGAAAAAATTTCAGATATTCGTACCCATTAACAAAGTTATAATTAAAATAAAGCTCATTAATTGCTCAACATTCACAAGTAAAAGTATTTTTTAAAATTTAATATTTTTTAATTAAAGCGTGGGTTGCATGTGCATTTAAAATATTGATTATTTAGCTAAAAAATGTGAGGAGTAAAGTGTAAAATGTCTAAAATTTCAGGGACTGGTTGTTAAATTTACGTGAGAATAAGGAATCGGCTAATTTGGAACGTTCAAGCAAAAAAAGAAGGGTGACGTTGAAACGTTGAATTGCGAAAAGAGTCCAAAATAAGAAAAAGAGAGAAATGTGAAAATGTATAGAGACCCCCTCAACTATATGCTATTCTAAAATTGCTACCCCAAGTATGCTTTTTTGGAGCATTAAAAAAAATTAACTAATTTTAGGCCAAAAAATAAAAATTTTATCAAATTTACTAGTAGACTCGTAAAAGTTGATAAAATTTTTAACTCAAACTAAAAAGTTGAGAAAAAAGTTTAAGGGGGTATTTTAGACGTTCCAACAGTTGAGGGGGTCTCCACACATTTTTTAACCAATGAAAGTGGAAAAGATTACGTGGGGCCCACTTTGGATAAATAATTTTCCAATTTCTAATCATAGGGTTGCTTTGCGTATGTAACTTCTTTTTTTTTTTTCTTTTTTTTTTCAGTATTGCTATTTTAGTTAATTTACTCTACTTACGCTGAAATACAGAAAATTTTACTGTAAATATGCGCTTTTTTATCTTTTTCTCCGAACTTTAAAAAATTTATACTTTTTTTCCTCAAAATTTTAAGTTGATGCGTTTAACGCTCCTTCGTTGGAATTTCATTACTATTCTGTCAATTTCTTATGATTTATATGAAAATATCTATTTGATCTAATTTGATTTACCAGTGTGGCTTCATTTATAAGAATCAAATCTTTAAGTCATTGCAGCTGCGTATAAAATTACAAGTATAAGTATAAGCACAAGCACAAGCACAACCACAAATAGCCTGTCAGCGTGAGTGCGGCGCAAATGCCATGAGAAATACACAACCAAGCATATATATATATATATATAGAGAGAGAGAGAGAGAGAGAGAGAGTTGAGCTAGAATATTTCTAAAAGCACTAATCTATTAGGTTTGTAGCCCTTGGATGGAGGTGATGTAGTGCTACAATAACGGTGGTAGGTGATAGTTGGTAGAATAATATTTGATCCAAAGACTACTATTTGTCAAAGAGCAGATCTAAATGCTAGAAACTTAAAAGCACCAATCTATAGATTGGTGCTTCTAGGTGTGTTCTAGCTCAAAACTCTCTCTCTCTCTATATATATATATTCAAATCACGTAAAATTTTGATAGAAAATTCTTTATACTATATAAAACAAGATCAATAACTTTGATCTAAAATTTTAATGTCATATCATCATATTTTGTAAGATTTTTACTTTCAGCCGTTGATTTTGAGCCCCTTCGATCACTAGGCAAATGATATCGAAAAATCACAAAATTTATTTTCTAGATATTTAAAATACTTTAGATCAAGTCCAATGGAACCGATTGTCGATTCGAAAGTCCCAACATCGAAAACGGCTTGGGAGCACTCTGTACTTCCAAAAACATACCNAAGCATACCAGCCGCACTCTATATATATATATATATATAGAGAGAGAGAGAGAGAAAGAGAGAGAGAGAAAGAGAGAGAGAGAGAAAGAGAGAGAGAGAGAGAGAGAGAGAGCTAGGCTCGAATACTATTAATAGCAAAAGGCTCTTTTTGCTATCAAATTTTTAACTCTTAGATGAAAAATTGTAGGGTTAGAATGATATTTAGTCCCTTAGGGTTAAGTGGTTCCTATTGGGTTATAATATTTAATCTAATGGTTAGAAATGATGAAAGGATTTTGATCCAAAAGCTAAAAACTTGATAGCAAAAAAGACTTTTTGCTATCAATAGTATTCTAGCTCAACTCTCTCTCTCTTTCTCTCTCTCTCTCTCTCTCTCTCTATATATATATATATAGAGTCCGGCTACTATACTATCGGTAGCACGGGACCTCCCGTGCTACCAAGTTGTTTTCGATGATGCGGCTTCCAAATTGATGATCGGCTCCGTTAGACTTGATCTACACTATTAAAAGTATTTGGAAACTAAATTTCATAATTTTTCGATATCATTTATCGATCAAACAAATAGTCTAAAATTGAACGGCTGAAAATAAAAATCTCACAAAAAATGATGATAAAAGATTTAAATTCAAGATCAGATATACTGATCTTAGTCTAAATAGTGAAAAGAATTTTCTATAAAATTTTTCATCGGATTTGGATTGTTTTACATCGTTAAACTCACAAACACGCCATATCGGCCATTAAAATGGTCAATTTTGAGATCTTTTGATCACTAGTCAAATGATGTCGAAAAATTATGAAATTTAGTTTCCAAACACTTTTTATAGTGTAGATCAAGTCTAATGAAGCCGATCGTCGATTTGGAAGCCGCATCATCGAAAACAACTTGGTAGCACGGGAGGCCCCGTGCTATCGATAGTATAGCAGCTGAACTCTCTCTCTCTCTCTCTCTCTCTCTATCTCTCTTTCTCTCTCTCTCTATATATATATATATATATATAGAACTAGGCTACTATGCTATTAATAGCACCAAGTCATTGGTGTTACTAAGTTTTTGGCCATTGGATTAAGAGATGTATGGTTAGGATGATGTGGGCCCTCTAGGGTTGAGTCGGTGGTTGGTTGAATAGTATGATCTAACGGAGGAAAATGATCAAAAGGGTAGATCTAACGGCAGAAAACTTGGTAGCACCAAGTGCTTCGTGCTATTAATAGCATACCAACCGGACTCTCTCTCTATATATATATATATAAAGTTGAGCTGGAATGCTATCGGTAGCAAGCGGGCTCTGTTGCAATCCATTTGTTTTTTATGATGGAACCTCTAAATCGACGATTGGTACCATTGAACATGATTTATACCATTTGAAGCATCTATAAACCAAATTTCATGCTTTTCCGGGCTTAGGGTTTGGTGGGGTGTCGGGGGCGGCAGAGCATACGGACGATGGGGGTAAGCGGCGGAGAAGGTGCCGGGAGGGAGAACATATAGGTGAGGGGATGGGCACCCGGTATAGCATGCCGTACGGCAAGCGGTGTAGAGAGAGATGGGTAGCAGAAGGGGTAGGGCGGGAAGAGATCGGCGCGGGTTGGAGAAAGGGGAGAGCGACACATACGCCATTTAGAACTCCCAATTCATGTCTTTTTACTGATTAGGGTTAATTTCATATATGTCCATACAAACATAGTGAATAGCAAATATATACCTACAAATTAAGTTTAACTTTCATATGTTTTTCTTGCAAAAGTCATGTTATTTTTAAATATGTCTCTGCCGTTAGAATCCGTTAGAAAAATTTAGTTAACCACAAGTTAAATACTTAAACTTAGTTCTCGACATTTTTGTTATCTTATATTATATTATTTGTCATGGCAAAATTGAAAATATAAATAGTTTTCTAATGATTCTCTAACGGTAACAAACTAGAGAGACATATTTGAAAATATTAAAACTTTTGCAGGGACAATATATGAAAGTTGAATTTTGTATAAATGTATTTATCATTCACTATATTTGTAGGGATCTGTATGAAATTAATCCAATAAATTATGTATACCTTGGTTTATTATATTTTTTTTGTTTATTCGTTTATTACGTAGGATGATGTGGAACATGCAACCACGTGAATCACGTACGCCACACGAATCATAATGAATGGCTCTGACCAATCCACGAGGGGAGGAAAAAATCTATAATGCACCAGTTGTATTACTGGCATGATATTTTTAATTACTAAAAATTATTCTTTTAAATTCATCCGTCTTATCATGATTAATAAAATAATATTTTTATTATTTTTTTAAAAAAAATAGTATTAGTTTGTTACTGATGATATGGTACAAGTATGACATTATAGATTTTCTTTAAAAATTTTAAAAAGTCCTTGTGGAGTCCGGTGGACCCGGTCTACAGACCGAGGTCTCCTCAAAGTCGATCTCTGTCATTCTGCGACGAACGTCAAATTGCACCTACATTGTTTAGCTTATTTTTACTTTATCACCTAATAATTAAAAAAAATTTATTTTGTCTCCTTGTGAGTTGACTCTATTTTATCTTCGCCTCTACGGTTGAGGGCATGTTGTTTTACTGAAACTGAGCTTCGAATTGAAGTAAACTTTGGATTTAAGTGGAGTTCAAGTGAAACTACTTTTCCCCCGAGAATTTCAGGTTCGAACAATCCCGCGAGATAAAACACCACTTAACTAAATTGTGAGAATTATAGCTAGGATCGTGCAAAAGCAGCGTTGTTTGTTTCATAACTATGGAAGTAAAGTTTCTTCAGCTCAGCTATTTGCTTGGGTTGAAGTGCATTTTTCACTTCAATTTTTCGTAGGTTTTAAAAAAATTTTACTTTACCATCCTATTTTATATAACATTTTTTGGTAAAATAGAAATTAAACCACAATGGGATAAAATGAAATTGTTTGAATCACATAATGATAAAGTAAAAATAAGTTAAATTATAGGAGTAATTTGCTGAAGTTTATTTTTTTTGAATATATTTAATTTATAAATATAGATAATAATGGAACTAGGTTGGAATACTACCAATAGCACTAAGCTATCGGTGCTATTAGGTTTTCGGCCCTTGGATGAAGGAATGTACAGTTAGCATGCTGTGAGCCCTCTAGGGGTTGAATAAGTTGTTGGTTGAAAAGCATAATCTAACGGGTGAAAATAGTAAAGGGGGTTAAATCTAACAGTGAAAAACTCATTAGTATTAAGCGCTTGGTGTAATCGATAGAATCCCAGCTGGACTCGATTCTGATGATAATAATAATACATATAAATGGATCCTAAATAGCAGAGTCATCGCACGTGATACGCAATTGGGACAACCGGGTACATGCAATAACTTTTTTATGATGCGATGGGCAAGATGTACGGCTAAGAAGGAATGGGGACACAATTGCGCTTTCGTCCATTCATGAATAGATATATAAAGATATAGAAAGGGTTAATTGCATATAGGTCTTCGTAAATATAGTGAATTATAAGTATATTTTTGTAAAGTTCAATTTTTATAAGTTATCCCTACAAAAGTTCTAATATTTTCAGATATGTCCCTTGATACGGTCCGACCGTATCAATAGGGATAACCGATCACTTCGAGGGGATCGAACCTCCTAAAGAATTGATAAGTAGAGAAGTAGAGAGAAGAGGTAGAAAGAAAAGACAAGATATGAGGGAAAAGAGATAATATTACTTTTTTTTTATTTCTTGTAACTATGGGTTACATTATATAGAGTCCAAATCCTTAAACTACTCCTAATCATACCTAATAAATCTATTCCCAAACAAGATAACTGCCTATTCCTAAATATATTCCTAAATAACAAGATATTTAAATTTGAACTTGTTTATTAAAAGGAAACTATTAAAAAGGAAAGTTGGGGTCGCATCATCTCCTCCGCCCTCGAAAGCCACCTTGTCCTCAAGGTGGAAAATCCTCAAGCTTGTCTAATCCTTTTATATCATCTTCTCTATTTTCATCAGGTTCGGCCTCGATCAAAAATAGTTGCTTTGATTTGCATCGATGTCCGGGTCTATATTTTTCATCACAATTGTAGCAAAGGCCTTGATCTCTTCTTACTTTCGCTTCAGCCGGTGTGAGGCGCTTTATAGGTGGAAGCGTCTCATTAGACATTGGTGTTGTAGAGGCAGACAAAAGAGAAGGCTTAGAATTTATAATACGATGTTGAGCTATCAACTTTTCCTCTTGTAGACGAGCAAGACCGATGGCTGCTGACATAGAAGTTGGTCGGAAGGCTCGGACATCATGCTTTAGGTCCTCCCTCAGCCCACTAACGAAGCAACTTATGAAAAATGCCTCAGTTAGTCCTGAAGTGCGATTGGCTAGCATTTCGAATCGAGCTTGATAGTCACGAACACTCTGAGTAGGTCCTTGTTGTAATTTTGATAATTCACCCATATAGTCTTCATACATGGTTGGACCAAAACGAGTGCAGAGTGCTTCTACGAAATTCGTCCACGCTACAACTCCACTGCTTTTCTCAAACCATTGAAACCATTGCAATGCTTCCTTCTCCATATGGTACGATGCAAGTGGAACTTTTTGCGCATCCAGTATTTGATTAAATTTAAAGAATTGCTCTGCTCGATACACCCATCCAGTTGGATCCTCGCCCTCAAATCGGGGAAACTCCAGTCTTGTGACACGAGGTATCACCATCATAGAGTTCTCCATAGTAGGAATCAATGTTCCTTCCTTGAAGGGAGTAGGAAGAAGGGGACGACTTTTATCGGAACTTGCGGCGGATGTATCTTCGGACGGTGCTTGCGGTCGCACATCTATCTTTGTATTCATAGCGATAATTAAATTTTTAAGATCGTTAATAGAATCGCTAATGGACCTTACCTCGGTCTCCAGTTTGTTCAATCGAGTATCAACGTTGTTCATTTCCTCCCGTCGTACAAACTCCCCGTCTATCCTTCGTAAGGATTCTTTTTTTGCTCGAGTTAGGACCATACAAGCTCTAATACCAAATGATACGGTCCGACCGTATCAATAGGGATAGCCGATCACTTCGAGGGGATCGAACCTCCTAAAGAATTGAGAAGTAGAGAAGTAGAGAGAAGAGGTAGAAAGAGAAGACAAGATATGAGGGAAAAGAGACAATATTACTTTTTTTTATTTCTTGTAACTCTGGCTTACATTATATAGAGTCCAAATCTTTAAACTACTCCTAATCATACCTAATAAATCTATTCCCAAACAAGATAACTGCCTATTCCTAAATATATTCCTAAATAACAAGATATTTAAATTTGAACTTGTTTATTAAAAGAAAACTATTAAAAAGGAAAGTTGGGATCGCATCATCCCTGCCGTTAGAATCCGTTAGAAAAGTTTAGTTAATCATAGGTTAAATACTCTACCCCGATTAATTTTTGACATTTTTGTCCCTCTTATACTATACTGTTATAACTTTTAGAAGGCACATATTTGTGATAGCAAAATTGAAAATATAAACAGTTTTTTAATGGTTATCTAACGATAACAAACCAGAGGGACATATATGAAAACATTAGGACTTTTGCAGGAATAATTTATGAAAGTTGAATTTTATAGGGATATATTTACAATTGACTATATTTTGCGGGGACTTGTATATAATTAAACCATGTAGATAATACTAGTAACCAACCTCTGTAATGCATGATATTATAATAATATTTTAAAATTAATATTATTTAATTTTTAATATTATAAGTTATATATAACATAATTTTTATTAATATTAATAAATAAAAATTAATTTTTTTTGAAGTTGAAAAAAAATGATAAAATATTTTGATGTTTTATGTTGTTTACATAACACTAAAATCTCTTTTCTATTTTGAGTTTAAAACTAAAAAACAATCTCATTAATTAATATGAAAGAATTTGAATATCAAATTTTACATTAACTTGTGTCATTTTTTTAAAGGTTATCTGTATTTAATTATTATGGATCATTAAGTTATTCAAATTCATATAGTAACCTATATTGAAAAAGTGAAAAGTTTTTAAAATTTAAATAATTTTTTTTTTTTATAACTAATTGACAATGGCTATCAATTTTACATGGCCTTTTTGCATAAAAAATCCACTTATTTTGGGCTTTTGCAAAACCGGGTCACCTTTTTCGTTTTTGCAGATTCGGTCCGCTTTTTCAGCAAACTGACCAAAATACCCTTATTACTTTTTCTCTTTCCTCTTTCTCTCTCCTCTTCGTTTCTGTCGTTCTTTTTTTTTTTTTCTCGCCGAAAAAAAAAAGGCGGACCGTCGCCTTCTTCTTCACCGTCGCCTCCCTCCTCACCATCCTTCTTCACCGTCGCCCCCCTCCTCACCCTCCTCTCCACCGCCCGCGACCCCCTCCTCCTCTCCTCCGCCGCCGCGGACCCCCAGCCCGATCCCGTCGCCGCGCAGCCAGCGGCCGCTGTGAACGGGTCGGGCTTGGATGACGAGTAAGAGCAAGGGGAAGCCAAGCGGCAGGGCGCAGGTGAGGACGGCGAAAGCCCAACCGCGCCGGCAACTAGCGTCGGCGTGTTCTTCTCCGTCGGCGCTGCCCTTACTCGCGCTGCCAGAACGCCGAGCATGCGCTCTGCTTCTCTCCACGACGAAAGTCGGAGCCGCGCCAGTCGCGGACCCCCCGCCCGATCCCGTCGGCCTGGCGCGCGCAGCGGCCGCGGCAAACGGGGTCGGACTGTTTTTTTATTTTAACTGCACATCTTTAACAGATATTTCATCTGCTGTCTCCTCTTGTTGCACTGTTTTCTTCTCTTGTTGCACTGTTTCTTCTCTTAAAAGAGGAGAAACAGTGCACAAGAGCGAGATAACAGTGCAACAAGAGGAGAAGCGAGTATAAATATCTCTTAAATGAGTAGCAGTTTTAAGATAAATGGGTGGCAGTTTTTTTTTTTTCCTTGTGCACTATTTCCTCTTATGTTACACTATTTTTATTTTAAATCTACACATCTTTAACAGATATTTAACTGCTCTCCTCTTGTTGCACAATGCTTTCTCTTGTTCAGCTGTTTTGCTCTAAAGATAAGGATGAGAAACAGTACAACAAGAGGAAAAACAGTCAACAAGAGAGAAGCAGTATAAATATCTCTTAAATGAGTGCGAGTTTGAGATAAATGGGTGCAGTTTTTTTTGCTTGCTTGCACCTATTCCCTCTGATTACACTATTTTTTATTTTAAACTAGCACTCTTTAACATATATTTATACTTTGCTCTGCCTCTCGTTGGCACTGTTTCTCCTCTTTAAAGAGGAGAAACAGTGCAACAAGAGGAGAAACTGCAATAAGAGGAGAAGTCAGTATAAATATCTCTTAAATGAAGTGCAGTTTAAGATAAATGGTCTGTAGTTTTTTTTCTTGTTGCATTCCATTTCTCCCTCTTCTTATAACTATTTTTTATTTTAAACTATAATCTTTAAGAGGGAAACAGTGCAACAAGAGGAGACGTGCAACAAAGGAGAACAGTTAAATATCTCTTAAATGGTGGCATGTTTAAGCATAAAAATAGTGTAACAAGAGGAGAAATGATGCAACAAGAGAGAAACGGTGCAACAAGAAGGAGAAACATGCAAGCTTTCATTTAATAGAGTGAATTTTTTATCTTAGTGGGTGCAGTTTATATCTGAAAGAGTGGCAATAAGAAGAGAAGACAGTGTAATACTTCAAAGAGTGTAATTTTTATTTAAAAAGTGTAATTTTTATTTTAAAGCTGCAGTTTACATCTTAAGTAGTGCAACTTGTAATTTTTTTGTAGTTAACGATACAATTTCATGTTCATCCTTTTTTTTTATATAATTTTTTATCTTTATTTTTTTTCTGTTTTTTTTTTGTCACCCTCTCTGTCAATAGCCACGGTGTCGGTGACGACGCCGCTAAAGACCCCCACTCCGAGGCTGCAGCGCGGCAATGATCTCCACGGTGTCGGCGTCGGTGTCGGCGAAGATGCATCGTCGTCGGAGGCAGCAGAGAAGGAGGGAGAATGAGAGACGGGAAGGGCAGGGAAGAGCGAGAGAGGCGCCGTCGTCGGAAACTGTGGAGGAGAGTCAGAGAAGAAAAGAAAAGAAAAATGCAAAAAAAAAAAGTCACAGCCCAGCCTTAGGGGGATCGGAGGCGAGGAAGGTGGGGGCGCCGGCGGCGACGCCGCTCTGTCTTCGCCGCTCTCTGGGAAGAGAAAAAAAAAGAACGAGAAAAAAAAGAGAAAAGAAAAGGGTATAAGGGCACCTCCGCTCCGCCTTCGCCGCTCTCTGGGAAGAAAAAGAAAAAAGAACGAGAGAAAAAAAGAGGAGAGAGAAAGAGGAAAGAGAAAAAGGTATAAGGGTATTTTGGTCAGTTTGCTGAAAAAGAGGACCGAATCTGCAAAAGCCAAAAAGATGGCCCGATTTTGCAAAAGCCCAAAATAAGTGGATTTTTTATGCAAATTGGCCATTTTACATTAATTTTTAACAATTCTTTTGAAAGTTGTATATATTTAATTATTATGGGTCATTGGGTTATTCAAATTAATATAGTAACCTATATTAAGAAAGCAACAAGTTTTTCGTTTGGTTCGAGTATAAGTAATAATTGTTTATTATAAGGATAGATACAAATTCAGGTATAAGAAAGAACCAGACCAATTTTGCATTTGAATTTTATGAGGGCAAGTTTACCACCATATTTAGAAGGTAACGTATTTACTTATTTATATCAAGGCAAACAATGAAACCTAAAAAACTAGTTACACTAACATCTAGTTATATCGGCGTCTAGTTACACCAAAATAAACAAAAAAAATGATTGAATTCAACTTTTAGGCTGCTTAGTTATATCAAAAGATACAATAAAAAAAACTATACTTCTGGAGAACTCAAACACTATTATACTTGAGTTATATTGGATCTACAGATTCGTTAATTCAAATACTCCCTAACTTGATGTAAGATATCCAACTTATACATATAAAATTTTCTATATAGAAGTTTGAATATAGATACTAAAAACACTGATCTTGAGTCTAGCAAAAATTCTCAAGTCAAACTCAAGAAGGAGCGTTAAAAATAAAAGCGACAATATTTTTTAATAGTTTAAGCTTTTATATAACAATAATTATTTCACATCATTTAATAGAAAAGTGCTTTAGATTTTGTTAAGCTGCTAATAATTTAGTGGTAAGATGCATGATAGTTGATCTTTAGGTCAGGAGTTCGAGTCTCTGTGTGTGTTGAAGTTTGGAGCTCATGCTTTAGTTCTTCGTACAAATGGGGGATTGAACCTCCGACCTTAAAGTCAACACTTGAGTATCTTCCCACTTAATAATTAGTGGCTTGATTTGTTTTAAATTAAACTAACTAATTTTTAATTTGAATTATCTGTAGAGATGGAAAATTGAGAGTGAGCTAGAATACTTTCAAAAGCACCAAAGAGGTGGTGCTTTTGAGTTTTTAGCCTTTGGATGAAAAAATGTAGGGTTGGGATGATGGTGGTAGGTGGTGGTAGGTGGAATAGTGTTTGATCCAAAAGCTATTAATAATTAAGGAGTAGATCCAAGGGCTAAAAAGTTAGAACTATCAAGGAGGTGGTGCTTCTAAAAGTATTCTAGCTCAATTCGAAAATTGAGACCTAGTTTTGAAAAAATAAAATTTGGTTTGTGGAAACTTCAAATCTTATAAATTACATTTCATGGTTTATAGCCGCTCACTCGAAATCCTTTTATAAAAAACAACTTGGTAATATTGTAGCTAGAATACTGTCGATAGTATTCTATCCTAACTTTAAACTTTGGATACATACTTATTATAATCACCTACTCTTTTACTAATTAATTTTCACTATTTTACTAATCCACCTCACATAATAAATTTAACTCTGGGTAAATTTTTCACATGAACTTATAAAAAAGAGTATGTGAAAGATCCTAAAGATGAAGTTAAATTTATTATCTATAAGAGAAAATTAATAAGATAACAAGAACAAACAAAAAATGGGTAATAACTTAAACTATTTGTTGAATTGGGATTTCCATTTCATTCTTGTAAAAATTTTTCTACTTTGAAATATTAAAAATTGATGTAACAAATAAACTGCTTTAAATTTTATTAAACTACTAGTAGTTTAGTGGTAAGATGTTTGATAGTTGATTTTGAGGTCAGGGGTTCGAACCTCTGTGTGTAGTCTATTGAAAATTATAGATTTCAACTTTATATTTTCAAATATTATTACAAACGGTGGTTCGAGCCTCCGATCTTAAAGTCGGCACTTAAATATCTTATCACTTGCGAACTAGTAGTGTGGTTGATTTTAATTATTTTTTAGTTTTAATTCAAGTTTCTTTTTCTAACTTGAATATTGCGAACTAGTAGTGTGGTTGATTTTAATTATTTTTAAGTTTTAATTCAAGTTTTTTTTTCTAACTTGAATATTGCGAACTAGTAGTGCGGTTGATTTTAATTATTTCATGCAGTAAAATAAAACATTCAATATGCAAAAAATTCTTGAGTCAAGATGTGAGAGAGAGTGTTGAATATAAAATATTGAAATAACATTTAGAAATTTAAGCTTTTAAAAGCAAAATGGTTGTTTTATATAATTTAATATGAAATAACTTATATCTTGTTTCCCAAATGTCTTCAAAATATTGTAAACTTATGTAATACCTTAAATTATATGTAAAAAGTAATAAAAGTGCTTTAGATTTTGTCAAATTGCTAGTTGTTTAGTGGTAATGTACTCAGTAGTAGATTTTAAGGTCAAGGTTTTTTTTTAAAAATTTCTAGAGAACATTTCAGTAGTACACTTTTTTACATAGAATTTCTACTTAAAAGAAAAAAAAATGAAAGTGGTACCAAACAAGGCAACCTTACCTATACCAATGCTATTATTTTATTACCTATGAAGATAGGAACTCAAGACCAAGTTTTGAAAATATAGAATTTGATTTATAGAAACTTCAGATGTTATAAATTACATTTCATGGTTTAGGTCATAGACTCGAAAGTTCTATCATTAAAATTGACTCAGTAATATAAGAGCTCGAATACTATCGGCAGAGTTTCATAGTTAGTTAATTCAGATTCGGCAAAAATTCAGTACGGGTATAATACGCATAAAATTCGTTTTCTAATTTTTAAATTCGTTGAAAAATTCGGCTTAGAAAATGGATTCGGTATAAAATATAAAATATAAGATATAAAATATAAGATAATTTATATTTAAACATAAAAATTATAAGTTTTTTTATTCAGATTTTTAATAATTCGGGAATAATTCACGAATTATTCGGCTAGCCCAAAAATTCGCGAATAATTTTCTTTCTTTGGAAAAAGTTCGTAAACGAACCGTTTAATTCGGATTTTCAATAATTCACGAATAATTCGCGAATTAACTAACAAAGCAGAGTTTATCATAACTCTAAATTTTGTAATAAAGCTAAAATACTTCTAAAAGTAAATATGTATCATTTACTTTAATGTTGTTACGAATTGAAGATCGACTCTTTTAAATTTGATCTAGACTATTTGAACTTCTTAAAAACTGAATTATATATATATATATATATATATATATATATATATATTTTACTATATTATTTGTCTAATGATCAAGCATTGTCAAAATTATCTTATATTAGTGATTAAACATTATCAATTTTGAACCATTTAAATGCTAGAGAAATAAAGTTTGAAAAACTATAAAATTTAATATTATGAAATTTTAAATACTCTAAATCATGTTTTATAGCGCCGATCATCAATTCGAATGCTACATTGCTAGGAACAATGTACGTAGATGATAAATGTAACTCAAGTTTGATATATATACTTTTATAATTATCCACTCTTCTAATAATTCTTGCATTTTTACTAATATTACTCTCACATAATAAAATCATATCCCTTAAAATTTCTCACATGCTCGTTTTTAATAATATTGATTAATGTCATGGACTAAAAATATGCTTCCTTAAACTTATTGCATAACCTTATACACCACAAGAAAATTTTATTATTAGGGCTTTTTTTGCAAATAGCCCCCTGATAAATTTTATTTGCAAAAATAGTCCCGTCCAAAAATTATTTGCAAAAATGGCCCTGCCCCTGCCACGCCAGCGCCACGTCAGCGCCACGCGGGCAGGGCGGGCCCAGGTGTTTAAGTTGAACACGGTGAACCATTCACCGTGTTCAATACAAAATTTTTGTATTGGACACGGTGAATGGTTCACCGTGTCCAATACAAATACCCCAACAATGAGTAAGTTGGAGGTATTTGTATTAGACACGGTGAACCATTCACCGTGTCCAATTATTTGTATTGGACACGGTGAATGGTTCACCGTGTCCAATACAAATATTTGGATCTTAACTATTTTGTATTGGACACGGTGAATCATTCACCGTGTCCAATACAAAAACTTTGTATTGAACACGGTAAATGGTTCACCGTGTTCAACTTAACCATCTGGCCCAGCCCCGCCCGCGTGGCGCTGACGTGGCGCTTGCGTGGCGGGGGCAGGGCCATTTTTGCAAATAAATTTTTGACAGGACCAATTTAAAAAAAAAAAATTATAAGGGGACTATTTGCAAAAAAAGCCCTTATTATTAGGATACTTTTTTGACGACGCTTGGAAGAAGTGTTTCTAAGCAATATTCCCAATATATAGTAAATACTGATGTTTCAAAAAACATCGTCATTTGAATTGTCAAGATTATTAAACCAATTTATTAAAGAATCAATTGCACCATTATTTTTAATTTTCTGATGCTAAGTGTTAGAATATATCTGATCAATACATGGCATAATGTCGATATACATATGACGACTCTTCATTTGCCGATATTTTTGCTAACATTTTTTTTTTCATATGATGACAAACTAATTTGGGATGATTTTAAGCTTCTTTAATTACTAAATAATTTTTTTGTAGTGACAATTTAGAACTAAATGTTAAAAAAAATAAATTTAGATATTTTCGAGGCTTGTTGTGAAAGATCCAAAGCATCAAGTTTAATATATTGTCTTAGAGAAAATTAATAAAATTACAAGAACCATGAAAAATAAGGGTAAGAATTTGACATATTTATTAATTTAAAAAATACTAAATGATTTAGAATATTCAATTCATCCTTGTAATATTTTTCTTCATGTAATATATTTGAATATTCTCGTTAAAAATATTAAAAATTCATGTATTTTAAATACTTTAAATTTAATAAACTACTAGTAGTAAGGTATTTAGTAATCGATCTAGAGTTCAGAGATTCGAATTTCTGTATGTGCTAAAATTTGTGGCTTAAATCTTTGTATCTCAAATTTGGATAATTGCTCTCTAATATACTCTTCTGAAAATCCAAATTCTTTCAAATAGACCTTCAAAATATGAGTGTAAGAGAAAAAAAAAAAAAAGAAAAGAGAGAGAAATATTTTAGGGGTATATTTGAAATGAAGTGATAAATTGAAAATTTAAATAACTTATAAAGATACAGAAGCGATTTCCTCTTGTATTAAAATTATAAAAGTCAAAAGATGGAATTAGCTCTTATTGTCATGAATATTTACTTTGCAATATATTTTGCGCCTAACAATGCATAACACATTCTTCAAAATCTAAGGAAAGCAATAAAAATGAATAAAATTCTAAATTACAGAAAACTTTTCTATCAATACCTGTTTTTTCACTTTTTCTTCCTCACTTTTAGAAAACTATATTTTATCCCCATCAAAATTAAGAAATGTTTACTTCACCCGTCGTAAGTATTTCGTCGCGATTCCATCTATATCCTATATTACGTAATTTTATTATACCCAAAATACCTTCTGTGAACATTTCTTAATTTTTGATATGTTTTTAAAAGCCGGGGAGGAAAAGTGAAAAAACAGGTATTGATAGAGGTTTTTTTTTTTATAATTTAGTCAAAAAATAAATAAGTTAATAGTTTTAAGCTTTTGTCTTTTTTTATTACCAAACAAACATTGCGTGTGCTAAAATTTGTAGGCATGCATAAGCTTTGTATCTAAGCAATCGAATTTAGAGTCTCAAATTTTAGTACAAATTTAGGTTCGAATCTCTGATCTTAAAGTCGGCTCTTAGATATCTTACGACTTTCCAACTAGTAGTATGATTAATTTTAATTAATTATTTCTAATTCAAGTATTTTTTTTCTCCTAACTTGAATTAGAAATTATTCACAGTAGCCAAAAGAAACAATTCAAAATGCTAAATTTGGCATAATCTAATGAAGTTGCTAATTAGCTAATAGAGATAATTAAATCAAATACTCAAAAGTTAAAAGGCCTTGGTTTAAACACAAATTGGAGGTTGATTTTTTTTTTTTTTCTTCATTGGAGATTGTTTTTTTTTTTTTGAACCGGTTTGATAAATCAGATTCGAAACCGAATCGGAAAAAAATGACCGGTCCAGTTGATGAACTTGCTTTCTTAAAATTTTAAAATTTTTAAACAAAAATTTAGTTGATGAGTTTATTTAATTTTTTTTTCATGTTTTGTGTCCAATAAAATAAAATAAATGTGATTTGTATTTTACGTGCATTAGTTTGTTTAACTAAGCTCTAAACCGGTTCGTATTACTGAGCCGAACCGGACATCGACCGGTTGGACGATGAACCGGTAGGAGTGGCCGGTCCGGTTCGGTTTCTCAGCTTCCGTTATGGGGCCCGCCACAAAACCCTAACCCTCGAATCCACGATCCCTCTCCCTCTCTCTCTCTCTCTCTCTCTCTCTCTCCAATTCGTGGCCCTGTTCTCGGGCTCGTCTCCTTCCTCGATTCTCTAATCCGGTGAGGTAGATCTCTCGCTCAATTTATGATCTATATTTGCATTAATCTTCTTTTACTCAATCTCTCTACTGTTCTCCTCTTTTTCTTTTTTTTTTCCCTTTTTTTAGGGTAATTTATAGATCAAATCAGTGCTTTTTACTTTTTCTTTTCCTTGGTGTAGTTGGTTCAATCAATTTTGGCTTGTTTTCTTGTTTAAGATCTGTTCGTGTGGGAAAAAATTGCTTTTTTGGTTGTTTTTGTGGTAATTTATAGATCAAATCAGTGCTTTTTTGTTCTTCTTTTCCTTGATGTAGTTTGCTTAATTAATTTTGGCTTGTTCTCGTGTTTTAGTTCTGTTATAGAATGGTTTCGTTGTATATGTACATGAAACACGATTAAGCGAATCAATTCATAGGAAAGTTTCAAAATTTTCTTAGATTTTTCTTTTCTTTTCTTTTTCGTGGTTAAGGATGGAATTGTAACACATGACAAAGTTGAGGGACTAAGTCCCCGTTTGGATGCAACTTATAAACATAGTTTAACTATGCTATACTAATAGAAAATTCTTAGATTAAAATGTATAGACATCTTTTAAACTTTACCTTTACACCCCTCTACTTACTAACCGTTTGATTTAGCTCCTTCCGTTAGCAATTTTGGTGATTTTGTTAGAATCAAAACAAATGTCCACAAGAGATGCACGTGATCAAGAATTCCTTTAGTCAAAAAGGAGGTCATGTGCATCTCTCGTGAGTGTTTGATTCTAACAGAATCTCCGAAATTACTAATAGAAGGAGATAAATCAAAAGGTTAGTTAGTAGAGGGGACATTTAACCGAAATTTTTCTATGAGCCTATGAGGTGTTTGGCAGGTTCAAAAGAGTAACTAAAAACTGAAGCATACTAAAACTATACTTCAAAAAATAGGGTAAAATAAAAATCTAATTTAATCTCCGAAGAATTTTACTCCAATTGACGGCGGTCGAGGGAGGGGGCTTGGGTTAGGGGAGAAGAAGGGGGAGAGAAACGAGCGAGAAAAGGGGTTGATGAGAACCCGGCGATTGGAGCCTTCTAATTGCTTGCTTTTAAATTTGAACTCTCTAATGGTTAATTCATGAAGGTTGCTAGATATTCTGTGGAATTGTACAGTGTGGAGCCAAACAACTTAAAAATAAAATTGTGGAGTCCTGTAGAGTTACAAGATTCCCTATTTTCTTCAGACCTGAACCACAATTTATGAACTCCATGAAGTTTTTTAACTATTGGAGTTTTCTAACTATGCATCCAAACAGGGCCGAAAGTGTTTAAGTGAGAAGTTCTGGAATATTACAATGACTATTCATGTGTTTTACCATATTATTTTATGTTATTTTAATTGTAAATATTATATGAATGGGTATGTAAAAGTTTTTTACAAGGCTTAATTCGATTCATGAGAATTAATGTTATAAAAAAAAAGCATTTAAAAGATCCTAAGGGAGTTAAATTTCTTTATGTAAGTGCAAATTAGTTAGAATTAATAGATACCAATATCTATATCGTGCTCTTAACCCAGTTCCCTGTAAGAAAATACTTTTTAGGCTTAGTTTGGGATTCAGCTGCCAAAAGCACTTGCTTTTAGACTTTGAAAGGCCCATAAAATCCAAAAGCGCTTTCAATCCCCTCCCCCACCCACTGTTCATCTCAATTCCAAAAGCGCTTTCAATCCCAAAAAGCGCTTTCAATCCCCCAATGGTCCACCATGTGAGCAATGGATAATGGACCGGTTAGTCATCCGCTGTTCATCTTATGTTCACTTCAAGGCTCCTGTTGGCTCTTGTGATTGGATAAAAACAAGTTGAGATTGCGATATTAGAGGAAACGGAGGATTTAACAGGGAGATATCAGGAGTTATGACATGTGGGGTTGGGTCAGTTGGATACTAAGGAATTTCTCGAATCCAATTTCATGCATATCCAATCTCTGGTGGATTCTATAATTCCATTCCAACAAGATTATTTGATCTTATACTAGATTTTTGATAATGCCACTCTCTCACGACTTCTGATGCCTTTGAAATTTGAAGCTGCAATCTGTTCGTGCATATATATTAATTAGTTACCATTTTGAGTTAATTCGCAGGTTAAGATCAGAGTAAAAGTTTTCCACCATGGTTTACTGTAGCCATTGTGGGGATCACTGCCCCTCTATCAAAGATCCCGATAGCGGTTACATGTAAGTGAATTTTTTGCTGCCTTTTTTTTTTTTCTTATTTTTATGTTCTCTGGAGCTTCTGCAAAAATGCTGTTTAGTAGAGCCGTTTGAAATAGCATAGCAACTTTCATAAAAATTAGAATCTGCTTAACAGCTTTATGGGAATCAGAATGTTCAAATTGGAGCTTTTGCTTTCAGTACCCAGAAGCTCATTTACTTTAGCCAAAGCTCTAGACTTTTTATCTTGCCACATGCAACACTTCTGCTTCTTGAAGTAGAGAAGCTGCTCCGGAAGGCAGGCCAAACAAGCACTGAAATTTTCTCTGGTAGTTTCCTGTTTTAGCTAGAAGCAAAAGATTTTAATTGGAGATTCTACTTTTGGGATAAAGAAGCTCATCTCAGCTTCTCGTTTCTGCCAGAACTTTACCAGATTTGTGGCTTTTACTTCTCAAGCAAAAAACCTGTTTTAGAACCCAAGCAAGCAAGCGATGATGATTGCTTTATTTGATTTTTGAGCTCATTATTTTATATTTTATGTGCATGTAACAGATGCTGTGCTATGTGCGGAAAGATTCTAGATCAGGATATATTTGGAAGTGATCCCATGTTCACGAAGGACAGTGCCGGCCAGGTTCCTTTTGTCACATTATGCTTACTTTTTGTTAAACTGTTGTTTTGGTATTTTTATTTTAAGAGGTTTATTTATTACTTTGCAGAGCCGGTTGGCTGGTAATATCCTGGTCAGTGTTGAGAGTGGGTATTCTGCATCCCATGAGAGAACTTTGATGAAGGGTATGTCTTTATTTCTAGTTCAACTGCACTTTTCACATGCAAAGTTGATTTTACTGGTTATTAGGCAATCTTTGTGCTTTTAGGATATTGTGGTTACTTCTTTGCGTTATTTGATATGTAAGTCATTGTAAATGTTCTGTTTATTTAGGAGAAAATTGTTGATTTGATTTTTTTCGAGTAGTGGCGCAATAAAAGCATTAGACTAGTAGAATGTGAAGAAGAGTAACCCCATTGTTCATTCTTTCCTTTTTCTTTCTTTCAGTATTGTGGCGCATCTATTGCATTCTTTTAGTGCAAGATTAGATTTAATGAACTTCTAATTCAGAAATGAATGGTTTAGTTGCAGTGAACTTAGATATTAAAGAATTCCCTTCCCTCCCTCCCCCCTTTTAGAAACTTTAGATACTCTAGATCATTTCTTCTGGCACTAAGTGTCAATTTAGATGCTCTGGTTTTGATTTTTCGGTGGAAGTATTTCGATTCAGGGACTTTTGAAAGTGTCTAAGTCTATTCCATGTATATATGCATGTCCTTAAACGAGGGACAAAGCTTGCTAGTAGTCACATTTCTGCAGAGAGGCATGTTTTGTCAATAAACAAATTAGGAGACATTACAATGATGACTAGAATTGTACTTGTTCTCTTTCTAACTTCTCTTTTTTTACATCATTTTGAATTTTGATCAAATTAAAAATGCCTCAGTAACATAAAAAGCTCAACTTTGTGACTTTGAAGTTTGGTGTGAGAGTTTTTTATTTATAATTCTCGTATTAAGCTTCATGCATTGCTCTCTCTAATTGTTTGACGAGTATAGTGCATACTCCTTTTCTCCAGGTAAAGATGAGATTAGGCATCTTGTAAATTCTTTACAAGTGGGTGGTGGGGATTCTATAGTTGACAGGGCTCATCGGTTTTATCAAGTATGCTTTTCTTAATTTATTCTTCCTTGATTTTTCAACCAAATGGACCATATAAATTAATTGTCTTATTCTGTTGTTATTGAAGTGAAGATAGCCGTTGACAAGAATTTTACCAGGGGCCGCAGAACATCTCATGTTGCAGCTGCTTGCCTGTACATCGCCTGTAGGCAAGTACCTCTTTTGTGCTTATTATCCCACGATGCTGTCATTAACAACCATTTATAGGGTTTAAAATTTTCTTTTCCAGAACATGCAGGACTTACACATCCAAATGTATTTTTTCTTGTAGGCAAAGCAAGAAAGCATATCTTCTTATTGATTTTTCAGATTACTTGCAGATAAATGTGTATGGGACATCTTCTGACCCTTCTTTCTTTGACTTAAAATAATTTTTGATGGTACACGTGCATGACTAACCACACTTATCTAAATTTTTATTTCAGATATGTGCTAGGTGCCGTCTTTTTGCAGCTTTGCAAAGTTTTACAACTAATAGAACATCCGATTGTTCAGAAACTTGTTGATCCCAGCCTTTTCATCCATCGATTCACCGAGCGTAAGTGCATGATGTACCTTAAGTTATTTGCTAAACATAACAATTTAGTCCTTACTTTGGTCTACCATGTGCTTGGCATAAAAAAAAAAAAAGAACTTTTGGGGATGTAATCATGAAGTTGGCTATTTGGTTATGTTTATGTTCATTACCGGCGATTGTTTTCATATTATATATTGCCAGATTTGGTTTACACAGTTACATAGGAGACCCTAAAGCTCTTTTCACGTAATTTAGTCTAAGATGAAAATAACCATGTTATTTGAAGATATTGCATTATTCGTTTATCTCTCCTATAACTATTTGGCCATCACTTAATCCCTTTAGAGATAAATTGCTTCTAGAACAATCTAGTGCGCGTGAAATTTGTCTTCATTTTCTGATACACTTTTTCTTGTCTTAACCCTTAGTTCAATTACTCTCAGAATTTCGGAGTAGCTCATTAGCTTTTTAACCTCCTGCAGTTTGTGCAAATGTGTACAGCTTGTTTACTATTATATATATTGGCTCTTTAGTGTTTGTTTTCCCGCACTTCTCGATTTTCATTGATTAGTTTGTGAGCATAATTCGTCCACTCATAGCACATGCTTATTTAGTGCAATTATTTTTACATTATAGGATTATTGGGTAAAAGAAACAATGCTATTTCTGAGACAGCTCTGCGCATTATAGCTAGTATGAAGCGAGATTGGATGCAGGCAAGCTTGCTTTTCTTTCATTTTGCTTGTGTTTATGATATTTACTTTGTTGGTGAGGTTTGTTGTATTTGATTATTCCTCTCATGCGGTGGCTTTTGCTTGTTGCAGACGGGAAGGAAACCTAGTGGCTTATGTGGTGCAGCATTATATATAGCTGCACTTTCTCATGGCCTCGACTATTCCAAATCAGATGTTGTAAGTCCAACTGTTTAGAGAAATGCAGCGTTATATAATTATTCTATTTAGGAAACCATTTGCTATTAAGTTCTCTTGAATGAGGTCCAAGTTTGTGGTAAAAAATCATTCATCCGTATTATACTTGTGTACACACATGCTGATTATATATATATATATATATATATATATATATATATATATATATATATAAAGAG
>NC_033640.1:1248348-1313765 GCF_001540865.1 Ananas comosus
ACTAGATATGGTGAACTTCACAAATCTTTAGTTTAAAGTATGTAAAAGCTATAACAAGAGAATAGATAGCTCACCTGTGTTTTTACTTGCCGACTTTTACTTATAAGAAATTTTTTACTACTATCCTCAAAATATTAGTTCTAGTTTTCATATCTAGAACAAAATTTATCAAATTTCTTAAAAGATTGTTTTTAAGTTAACTAAACCTATAGAAATGTGGCAATTTGCTCTTTTGTGGAGTATAGCTGATAATTTTAATGTTTAAAACTTTGGAAAACTAGTAATCCGTTTACTACAGCTTTTCTAAACTTTAAACTAAAGATTTGTGAAGTTCATCATATCTAGTTCAAGTTGCCACGGCTAGCAGCTAAACCTCCGAAGTAGTAGTTTTTGTTTACCCACCGTTGCCTCGGGCAAACGATAGCTATCATAAGATCGAGTTGAGAGATATATATATCTCGATCAGAGGATATGATAGATATCATGGCCCCGAGGCCATGATATCAGGGCAAAAGCTAGAATCCCACAAGTTTAGTTGCTAGGTGTGGCAATTTTGACTAGATCCCATAAATTTCAAAAATCTTTATTTTAAAATCTAAAAAAACTGTATCAAATGAAATACTAGTTTAGTAAAGTTTTAACAGTTAAAAGTTACCGATGATACCGCTCAAACCTCAAATTGCCACATCTTCTTAGATTTAAAGAAGTTTAAAACTATCTTTTATGAAATTTGAAAGATCTAATTCCAATTGTAAGAACTAAAACTTAAATTTTCAGGATACGAGTTTAAAATTTCTAATAAGTTAAAGGTGGCAGGTAAAACTGTATTAAATAAATGATTCATTTGCTACAGCTTTTTTGGATTTTAAAATAAGGATTCTTGAAGTATATGGGATCTAGTATAAATTGCCACACCTAGCAATTAAACTTGTCAGATTCTAACTTTTGTTCTGATATCATGGCCTCGAGCCCATGATATCTATCATATCATCGGATTAAGATATATATATATATATATATATCGATCCGACCATATGATAGCCATCGTGCCTCCGGAGGCACGATGGTTCAACAAAAGTTACTACGCCGAAGATTTAGCTGCTAGCCGAGGCAATCTGAACTAGATGTGATAACTTTCATGAACCTTTGATTTAAAGTATTAAAAAGCCGCAGTAAATGGTTAGTTTGCTCATCAGATTTTTACTTGCCGACTTTTACTTTTAGAGTATTTTTTGTCACTGTTTCTTAAGTTTAAAGTTTAGCCTTCATAACCAGAACGATAACTACAATTCATCTTAAAAAATAATTTAAAAGTAGATTAAACCTATGAAGATGTGGCAATTTGAATTTTTGCGTAGTATAGATGGTAATTTTAACAATTAAAACCTTGGAAAACTAGTGATCGGTTTACTACAGCTTTTTAATACTTTAAATCAAAGGTTTATGAAAATTATCATATCTAGTTCAGATTGCCTCGACTAGCAGCTAAATTTTCGGCGTATTAACTTTTGTTGAACCATCGTGCCTCTGGAGGCACGATGGCTATCATATGGTCGGATCGAGATATATATATATATCTATACGAGGCAATCTGAACTAGATGTGATAACTTTCCTGAACCTTTTGTTCAACGGTGCCGATCGTCAATTTGGAGGCTCCATCATCGAAAACAAATGGGTGGCAACGGAGCCCGTTTGCTATCGATAGTATTCTAGCTCAACTCTATATATATATATATATATATATATATATATATATATTACTATTTAGCCTCTTTTGATAAGTCTATATGTGCTCATATATGAATATTTTGATCGTATTCTTTGTGATAGTTTGGTTCCTCTGTTCGATCGTGTTTAATTTACAATTTATTAATTGGTGTACCTTAAATATTCTAAATTTTGCACTGAGATATGAAAACTGCGGCAATGTGCATCAATAATATCGCCTGTTGTAACTTGTTATCGGTTGGAATAATGGTGTTTTTTTTTTTCAGGTTTTCTCTACATTCTAGACTTAGCTGGATTAGGGTTGAACTAGTAGTTACTCTATTTCTCTAGGATATCCTACACTAAAAATTACTTCTTTAGTCACCTGAAAAGTTGCATGATCTTCTTTGTTATAAAATCGTCTTACAACATAGGATCTTGGCCCTAAAATTTATGTGCCTATTTCAGAATATATCATAGTTCAAAAAAGTTATGTATGTTTCTTACCTTGAAATTGTTTTTGCTATGTTTAGCTCCTTATAGTTTGTATTATGCGAACTTTAAGAGATTTTGATGCTACCTTTTTAGGTTAGAGCTTTACAAGCAGTTGACTAGTATAATCCTATTTAGTTGCGAATTGCTCTTTTCTGTAAATAAGTTTTGGTTTTATTATAAGCTACTAGTTTAAATTTATCCTTGTAAAATTAACGAATCCCTTTTTCTTTATCAGGTAACTGTTGTACACGTCTGTGAAGCCACATTAACTAAACGCTTGATTGAATTTGAAAATACCGAGTCTGGCAGTTTGACGGTAAGTGTCTCTTTTGTCCTTGGAGACCATCTAAGTGGAGATGTTTTTCTGCAATTTACTTGGGCCTTGGGGGCGGATAAAGTAGGACTTACATAACTGTATCAGAGGAACAAATATTTAATATCTTTTCATACAAGAGAAGTTGCTCATCACAGGTGGATTGGTATTTTAAACTTTTTAAAACTTTGTGCTACACGTATTAAAGCCTTTTGCAATAGATTTCGTACTTGTCTAAGTTGAAGATCAACACTGTCCGGTATAGTAAAAGAACATTTAAACTAATTTATGTCGTAGTTTTTTGGTTGTACGGTAGTGAGGACAAAATGGATGATTATAATCATCATCCAATATAAGGCTCCTCAGGATGAATATGACAAGTATCGGCGAATATTTTGTTTGCATTTTTAATGATACGGATGATGTTAATCTATATGGATTCTCTGATTAAAACCCCATCACATGTTCTACAGCACCCGTGATTTATCTGTCATTCACTTTTTGGCAACTTAAGTGCATAGTCAAGAGCTCATTAATCATTAGGATTCTTTGTTTCTAGATCTTTTCTTTCAGTTATGTAGATCAAAATCAATGGAGTGGGTCATCAACTTGGTTTAACAATGATTGTGGATCCTAAGATTCTTATTTGATGCTACAAGTGTAGTCAAATCCATATTTGCGTATGTGAGGTGATTTGGTGATAAATCATAAGCTAGGAGATGCGCTAAGATGTTTTCTATTGAAAAGATAGATCTAGTAGGAAATGGGCCCAGAAAGTATATTAACACCCCGACTCATGTGCATGATGGATTTATCCCATTAAAATTGATCGGTGAGCTAGAAGGTAGGGATTTATCCTATTAAATATAATGCGTAAATTTAACCTGTTAAATATTGAAAGTAGGGATTGAACCCACAACCTTAGAACCAAGGGATTTAGAATTAACTCTGATACTATGTTACCCAAAAGATCAATCGTTTGGGTAACATGGTATCACAGTAGGAGGTCTTGAGTTCTAGTCCCGCCAAGCTCCTATCATTATTAATTTTTTTCCTTTTAAGTTAAGTCCATGTCTTGGGCCATCTAAGCTGATGTGAGAGAGAGTGTTGAATATATAATATTAAAACACTATTCTCTAATAATTAAGCTTTTGAAGGACAACGGTTGTTTCACATTCTTTAACATGTTAAGTATAAAAATAAAAATACCGTTCTCTAATAGCTTAAGCTTTTGAAGAACAATGATTGTTTCACATACTCTAACATGGTATCAGAACAATAGGTTCTGAGTTTGAATCCCATCGGACTCCTACTCTCATTAATTCAAGTCTACGTCTTAGGCCTATAAAAAAAAAAATCCCAAGCCTAGACGTAAGGGGGAGTCTTGTGTATAAAATATAACAACACTGTTCTCCGATAGCTTATGCTTTTTGAGACGATGGTTGTTTCACATTCTTTAGCAACGGTGATGATCAGATATCTCATATAATTAAAGTTACATATTGGAACTTTTTATGGATAATCATGTATGGCAACTAAGGTTCTCAAATAAAAATTTAAGGCGAACTTCAATTTGCTCCCTTATAATTTAGCATATTCACTTTGCTGCCCTTTGATTTAAAAAATTGCACTTCACTTTCATGTGGTTTTATCTTCTTTCACCGTAAGGACCTACCATCAAACAAGATAGCAAAAGTCATTTTTTTTGCAAATCACAGGACAATACAGTGTAGTGTTTTACCGTCTTATAACCTGTACTTTACTATGTTGGGGTTTCCAAAAGGTATTACATTTCTACCCTGTTAAAAAGTAGGCCCTTACGGTGAGATAAATATAAAACTATAGGGTTGTTAATTGTAACTAACTTTTCGAACCACAGGTTGGCATAGTAAAAAAGCGCTAAAGCAGAGGGAGGTAAATTGAAGTTTACCCATAAATTTATTGCAAAGATTTGCCCGATGCTTTTTGGTCCTCGAAGGATCTTGGCATTGAGCTATGCTCTATTTGTTCTTGATCAATTTAAACTGTTATATGCTTTCTCCACTTTTATCTAGCCTCCGGCAACTCAGCCCTGGTCTCGTCTTCTCTGTAGATTGAAGAGTTCTTAATGAGGGCCGATGAACTCGAAAGAGAGTCTTATTCGAATAATTTACCGAAACCAGGAGAAGTCCTCTGCAAGCACAAGGATAGCAACAAGGATAGCAACGAGCACCATTTTGCCCATGGACTTTGTAGGAAATGTTATAATAAAGTAATTTTTTCCCCTTCTTTTCTACATTTATAGTTATATTAGAATCAGCAGCGTAATTAGGGATGCTTACTATTTATCGTCTTTACAGTTTATTAAAATATCAGGAGGACTAGAGGGAGGTTCTGAACCGCCGGCCTTCCAGCGTGCGGAAAGACTTAGGATGGAAGCAGCCAAAAAGGAGGCAAAAATGAAAGAATCTGGTCTTAACACTGAGCTTTTTGACGCGGAAAATAGTCCTGTTCATGTATGTCACGAGCTTCTCGCGATATTCAATTTTATATTTTGTTTCTTTAGATCTCTTCCAAGGACAAATATATTTGTCGATTGATTTAAACTGCTAAAACTATAGGCCATGTTGAACCGGACCTTCCTACTTTGATGATGTTTATAGTATTTGAATTGTTAGGCTTTGTATGTATAACATATATTTACAACATTTTTTTCAGGGTGAGAATGGAGATAAATCAACTGTTACATCAGAAAAATCTGGAAATGAGTCGCAAAAATCTAGAAGTCCTGAAAGTCCTGGTGAGTTGGTTTGATTTCCTTAACCATAACATGAAAAATGTCCTTTTAATCAAGGATTTAAGTGTCGTGGCACGCGGTCGTGTTGAAAACTTACCGACACGGTGCGTGCCGGTCCGTGTCGATGCGTGCCAATCAAAAAGAATACATATGTACTGATACTTAATGGCATAAAATATTTATTTCTTTAAGCAACTAAATATTCTAATTGCTTCTTATGTATTTTTATCAAATATTTTGAAATTTATTGAGAAAATTATTTACTAATTTAAAGAAAAAATAATTTTGAGCTGTGCAATCGGTACGGGGGCTGTATTGTACCGATATCTTATTGGCACGATATGACACGATGGATACGACCCGTGCCAATGGGCACTTAAATCCTTGCTTTTAGTTTCATGCACATATATGAATATGAATGTATATCACGTCCGGATGTACGTATGTACAAAGGGTTATCCATGTTTTACATCAAGTGCGCTTTTTGCAGGTCATGAGACTGTTGATGCATCTGCTCAAAGTGAAAACGAATCGCAGGATCAGAATGAAGCCGCAGTCGATGAACCAGAAACCTTCTCTGACATTGATGATGCAGAGGTGTGCCATCTTATTACCTTTTCTTTTTCGTTTTTAGCTTCTTTGATCAGTCAAAGAGCTTTTATAATGTTAATGCTCTAAATTTTCTAGGTGGATGGATACCTTCACAATGAGGAGGAGAAGCATTTTAAGAAAATTATCTGGGAAGACATGAACAAAGAGTACCTCCAGGTGTTATGCTAATTTTCTCTACTGTTGATTATCTACTAGTTTTCTTGTTTGTTCCGCAGCATGTGATTTAACTACCATTATTTAATTATTAATCTATTGTGAATTTTAACAGGAACAAGCAGCAAAGGAAGCTGCTGCGGCAGCAGCAGAACTGGAAGATTTTGTAAACAGTTCTGATGGCGCTCAGGAAAAGAAAGCCAAGAAGGTAACAGAAAAACTCATCGTGCTCTAATTAAGCTTGACTTTATCTTGTTTTCTGCTCCTTTCTTTGTATTAGATTAATTTTTGTCTTCCCTGTAGATTTAAGATGCAGCAACCTGTAATGCTTCTTTTCTAAAATTTGTAGATAGAGGGATATACACATCCCTTTGAAAATCTATTAAAAGTTAACCAATTTCCCCTTGAGCGTTCCTTTAATTCTACATTAAGTATCAATGAGCTTTTGCATGTGTTATCGCTCGTAAAATGCGGAGCACTTTTGCAGGAAAGAAAACAAAGGCGAACTGAAGATGGTAAGAAATCCGCTCCTGCCCGGACTCCTTTCGAAGCAACGTGCAACATGCTGAAAAGAAAGGTATGTTTTCTTGAGCTCTTGGCTTTTTGTATTCTCTTTCCTCAAGTTTTAACATGAAATTCAACTTTACTTGCAGGGTTTTGGGTCGAAAATCAACATGGGAGCAGTTGAGGGGTTATATACCGTAAGTTTTATTTTCTTTTCATTTATTCATGTATTTATTTTTTCCTAATGCACTATTATAGAGGTGATCATTTTTGCGTTTGGTGTTAAGGATTATAGTTATCGTACATGAGTGCATGGTGTTAAGGATTATAGTTATCGTACATGAGTGCATGAAACAATGAGGAATTGGCTCAGATTTTTTCCATGTTATAACTTATAAGATCTCCTCTATCTGAGGTCCTATTATCATATTATTTGAGCTCGTTGATTTATTCATTTTTGCTGCTTATGATATTGTAATGTCGAAATAACTCGAGTTCGAGCATGAGATACTTAGAAGCGTCCAGCATGCAAGTGATTTTTGTTTCAGCTTTCGTCAGCATAGGTTTTCAGTAGGCATAGGACCAAGGCCAGAACTAGTACGCCGATACATTCTTATTTGTCTTATCCTTTTCCCAAACAGTCTGACCAAGACAACCGGAAGAAACAAAAATCCGCTCCAGATCCTCTCGATGAATTTGGCGACACCGATGGCGCTACCGAGAATAACGAAGCGGTCGACGGCGGAGATGTAGGAAATGATGGCGAGGCCGAAGCATTTGATGACTATTACGAGAACGGCGATGAAGACTATGCGTACACCGAGAACTTTGATTTCGATGAAAACGATTAGCTACTCAATGAGCGGTCTGAAATTTGCGACGAAGTTGAAGTATCGAGGGATTGGCGATTTTAGCTGTTTGATTACTCAAAAAAGTGGAGTGTAATCTACGAGAGGTTGAGAATGAAAGCAGGCTTTCCTGGAAAAGCTTCCGCCTGCGAAACCTGCTGCTCTTCATTTAAAGCCTGACGAACGAAAGAAAGGAGGCTTTTACAGATAACTTCAAATTTCTCGAGACTGTTGTCGCCGTCGTCCTTGTAATGCAGTATTGAGAATGTAGATTAGAGATCCTCCCTTATGACACTATATGTTTTTCGTTTCTTTATTTATCGCAGTGAGAGATGGCCTATTCGAAGGCGACACGATGTATAATTATCGTCTGGAGTGTCGATGTGCATAAATAGTTTTCTTTTTCTTTTGTGTTTGTTGGATAATAATACATTTTAAATTTGAATGTACAAATCTTTGAAAAGTGGAGTTATTCATTTTTCATATTCTGATCTATTGTTGAATAGTTTCTGATCTATTTGATACTACATCGTCCCTGAACCATCTTTCTTTTCTTTTAATTCCTTTTTTGGGACCCCTAATTAAATCTATTTTAGTTCCTCAACATTGCATATTGCACTTTAGTCCCTCATCAGAAGAAAAGCCACTATTTTCTCTTATTTAATGGCTTTTGTAATTCTATTTGGAAAAAATGTTGGTTATTAGTGTTTATGACATGCTTGGTTTGGCGTAATAGCTTTAATGTAACAAGCATAAGCCTACTCTAGTCTTAGTATGCTTAACTCTTTTAATCTTTTGGGTGTAATCATCATTCAATATATTATAATCGGGTTAAGAGGTTTAATTCTATTGCTAGTGTAATGTTCCGCGTTTCGGCGAGCTAATCACGTCAGGAACTAATTTGAGTTTATCTGCAGGGGCAACATAGAGACATAATGATTTTTTTTTTTTTTTTCTGGTCAAGTCAGTAGTTCTCAGCGTGTATAATGTTAGTTCTTGAAGTTTAAGTTCATCTTCGAATTCAAGTACATCACGGCTACTGGGAAAATGGCATCCAATTTCTATACTGATTGTGTCGGTCCAGAGTTTTTTAAGATGAGACCACTCTACAATTCACTGCATAAACTCAATTGACAACACTTCTAATCTTTCTGAGTATATACCGCCTCTTCACCTCCTATAGGGAAAAAAAATAAAAAAAAGAATTGAGATCTCAATTGTGCCAAAAGATTAAAAGAAAGCTGAAATCCAAAAGTAATAATAACTAACAATCTATCAAAAAACTAAAGGAAATAAAGAAAGGTACTAAAGATAACTTAATTTACTCTAGATTACATAATAATACTATTTCCTTTCTGGTTTGCTTTGTCAAGAGGTCTTCCAACTAAAAGCAAAAAGGGCCAATAAACTCAAATCAAATTTCAATATTCTCACATCAAAATTGATTTACAAAGATATATAAAGAAACCATTCAAGACAAACGCTGCTACCAAGAAAAGAAAAAAAAAAGGAAAAAAAGGTAGCAGTATAACTTGAAGAAAGGGTTAAAAAAAACCACGCCACCACCAAGTCGTTCCCTCTGTGCCCTCCGCTGCTACTATCGACGATGTTCGATAAATTCCTTTTCTTCACCAAATTAAAATAAATTTAGAAGAAAATTTTGTCAAAAAATAAAATAAAATTTAGCCGGGCCCTAAATGCAAAAATAGCTTAAAATAATTTTTTTTAAAAAAAAGAGAGCAAACCAATCGACTCTCTCTTTACCACCATTTCATTTTACTAATTCTCTCTCTGTGTTTTTTTTTTTTCAAGCTCCTATGTGTGTATTGGGCCTCAACCACCACCACTAAACTCTCCAGACGAGTTTAGAAAAAATTGTAGAGAGAAAGGAAAGAGAGAGATGGAGAGATGAAAGTTTTAAAGAGGAGAGTGAGATATAAAAAAGGTAAATACACCTCCTTTGTGAGAGAGAGATACAAGTACAGAGAGTTCATGTAAAAGGAAAGGAGAGCCCATATAAAATAGAGAGAGAGTGAGAAAAAAATAATATATCCACAGGAACTAAAACTTCAGATTTAAAAAAGGCACACCGTTTTTTGATAAACTTTTTATCTTCACCAAATCAAAACAATGTAGAGAAAAATTTCATTCAAAAAACTTAAATGTAAGCAAGCCTTTAATGCAAAAACATCTTAAAATAGTTGTAATAAAAAATAGGCAAAACATAGGGAGCAAACAAATTCTCTCTCTCGTTACCACCCTTTTACTGCTTCTCTCTCTCTATTTGTGATTTTTTTTTTTCAGCTCCTTTGTGTATGTGTTGGGTTGAAGAAAGAGGAAGAGATGAAAGTTTTAAAATAAAAGAGAGTTGTAAAAGAGATAAATGCATTCCCTTCTATTGAGAGAAAGAGATGCAAGTACATAGAGCCCATATAAAAGAGAGAAAGAGCCCGTGTGAAAGAGAGAGAGAGAATGAGTGAGAAAATATTAATACACCCGCATAAACTCATATTAAAAAAAAACGACGTGGCTTAACGATGGAACTACTGCTTCTCTTTCTTTGTGACTTTTTTTTTTTTCTGAGCTCCTTTGTATGTGTGTTGGGTTAGAAAAAATTATAGAGTGAGAGGAAAGATAGAGGGAGAGATAAAAGTTTTAGTGTGAGAGAGAGAGATGTAAAAGAGGTAAATACATTCCCTTATGTGAGAGAGAGATGTAAGTATATAGAGCCTATGTGAAAGGGAGAGAGAGTCCATGGGAAAGAGAAAAAGAGTGAGTGAGTGAGAGAAAATTAATATACCCACATACTGCTTCTCTCTCTTTGTGATTTTTTTTTTTCAGGACTCCTTTATGTGTGTGTGTGTTGTGTTAGAAAAAATTGTAGAGTGAAAGGAAGAGAGAGGGAGAGATGAAAGGTTTAATGAGAGAGAGAGATATATATAAAAGAGGTAAATGCATCCCCTTCTGTGAGAGAGAGAGATGCAAGTACATAGAACCCATGTGAAAGGGAGAGATATCCCGTGTGAAAGAGAGAGTGAGTGAGTGAGTGAGAGAAAATTAATACACCCATATACAGCTTCTCTCTCTCTGTGATTTTTTTTTCCTGAGCTTCTTTGTGTGTGTGTTGAGTTAGAAAAAATTGTAAAGTAAGACGGAAGAGAGAGGCAGAGATGAAAGTTTTAATGAAAGAGAAAGAGATGTAAACGTGATAAATATATCCTCTTTTGTGAGAAAGATGCAAGTATATAGAGCCCATGTAAAATGGAGAGAGAGTGCGTGTGAAAGAGAGAGAGAGTGTGTGTGAGAAAAAATTAATACATCCACATGAACTCATATTAAAAAAAAAAGAAAAACTTCAAATACCAACCCTGTGGTTTCACACTTTCTTACTTTAGTACCCTATGGTTTAAAGTGTATCAATTTAGTGCCTTGTGGTTTCATTTTTATCTTTTTTTTATCGATTCTACTAATTTTTTTCGTTAAATCAATGACAAAGTTAAAACAAGAGAATACTAAAGTGAATATTCAATAAACTTAGGTTGGGTATCTGAAGTTTTTTGTATATAATTTAACAAAATATTAACGGAGAAGATGACTAAAAGATAAAAATGAAACCATATGACACTAACTTGATACACTTTCAACCACAGGGTATTAAAGTAAAAAAGTGCGAAACCACAGGAGTGGTATTTGAAGTTTACCCTAAAAAAAATGAAGTGGTTTAACAATGGTACTACTGCTTCTCTCTCTTTATGATTTTATTTTTCCTGAGCTCCTTTGTGTGTGTGTTGGGTTAAAAAAAATTGTGGAGTAAGAGGGAGGAGAGAGGGAGAGATGAAAGTTTTAATAGAGAGAGAGATATAAAAAGAGATAAATACATCCCATTCTGTGAAAGAGAGATGCAAGTATATAAAGTCCATATGAAAGGGAGAAAGAGACCGTGTGATAGAGGGAGAGAGTGTTTGCGAGACATCCACATAAACTCATATAAATAAAAGCGAATTGGCTTAACGATGGAACTACTGCTTCTTTCTCTTTGTGATTCTTTTTTTTTTGAATTCCTTTGTATATGTGTTGGGTTAGAAAAAATTATAGAGTGACAGGGAAGAGAGAGAGAGAGAGATATGAAAGTTTTAATGAGAGAAAGGAAGAGGTAAATACATCCCCTTCTGTGAGAGAGAGATGCAAGTATATAAAGCCCATGTGAAAGGGAGAAAGAGCCCGTATGAAAAAGAGTGAGTAAGTGAGAGAAAATTAATATACCCACATACTGCTTCTCTTTTTTTGTATTTTTTTTTTTTCTAAGCTCCTTTGTGTGTGTGTTGAATTAGAAAAAATTGTAGAGTGGGAAGAAAGAGACAGAGATAAAAGTTTTAATAAGAGAGAGATGTAAAAGAGATAAATACATCCCCTTTGTGAAAGAGAGATGCAAATAAATAGAGTCCATGCGAAAGGGAGAGAGAGAGCGTGTGTGAAAAAGAGAGTGAGTGAGTGAAAGAAAATTAATACACCTACATGAACCTATATTAAAAAAAAACGACGTGGCTTATCGATAGAACTCCCTTTGGTTTCTTCTCTAGTATAGAGCTTAATACCTTACATATATGGAATTTTCTGAATCCTGAGATCTCACATTCAAATGCCCTCTACCTTCTCCTACAAAAGACTCTCCTCACATTAAACACACAAATTAATCAATACACTTTCACTTCCTGGAGCAGAATTCCATCAAAGCATAAGTCAAAAATCAAGAAACAAGACTTTCAGCTCATGCCACTTTGTGCCAAACCAAACAAGAAAAAAAAAAGGAATGGTGAGTTCACAGTTAACTTTGGAAAATTCGGTATAGTACAGAGACTATTTATATTAAACTTTATCCCAAAATAAATATCCAAGCCTAAGTGAAAAAGAAAAAAAAAAAAAATCAAATTGAAGTGTTTATCACAATTATAACTTACCATTGTCTTAGAAATAAAAGCTCGTCGATCTCACATTCCAATAATGTGCAATTTTCCATCACACAATCATAGTAGTTCAAAACCAAAAGAAAGAAAGAAAGAATAATTCTTTTTTTTTTTTTTACCTACAAGAAAATATTCTGCAAAGAGGGCCTTCTTCCTCTAGTTTCTAAAATTGGTGATAACGATAAATTGTGCGAAGTGTTGATAAATTGTGTGAAGTGTTAATTCATCGACCGATAACATTCCAAAGATTCGGCCATTGGAATCTTGAAGAACAGGATGATTGCTAGCTATTGGGGATTTGCATGTTGTGCTGCTCGGTCAGTCTCCTCCACACCATCTTCCAGCAGTATTGCAAGGTCACAGCAGCTGCGAAACAGAGCAAAGGCACGCCGATTACGCATCCCCCAGGCGCGAGATTAACTAGCGTCTGAAATGAGATCAAAGAATTGGCCAAACATTAGTGTATACATCCAACATCAGAAGATATTGCAACATCGACAGGTATAGATATTAAAATTTAGGGGCGATTACTTATATACCCCTGAAAAGTTTTCGACTTTCTGATTTACCCCTCTTAGAAGGCTAATATTGAAAATACCTTTTTTACGTTCTAACCTATTTCAAATATACTCCTAGAGTTAATATATGTTAATAAACTCTGTTATTTCTATGAAATTACTATTTTGCCCTTTCAAATATACCCTTCTACAAGCACCGACTTTTCTTATTTGCCCTTAAATTAGGGGCACAAAAAATATTTTGTTTTTTAATCTTTTCAAATATACCCTTTTACCATCACCAACATTTCTTATTTGCCCTTAAGTTAAGGGCAAAAGTGGCTTTTTAAATTTTTTTTAACTGTTGTAGATATTTAACTTAAATTTAACCTAAGTTAACTTAACGGATAATAACTGTAGGGGTATTTTGGAATAACAAAGGAACATATGAAGGGTATATTGGAAAGGAAAACAAAAGTAAGGATAAATAAGATATTTCCGAAGTTTAGAGGAGTATATAGGCAATTATCCCTAAAATGTAGATTTTATTGGGCTTTTATGTGAAAATAGATATACTACAAGGACAAATAGATTTGCAGTCGATGTTTTATTCACTGTGATATTGTGATTTAGTAAGGATGTTCCTCACTGGGTTATATTGCTTACCATAATAGCGGCAATGATATGCACGATTGGAGCAAATACTTGATCATTTTTCTTCCCTTCAGCATAACCATTAAAAGCAATAACCATTGAAAAAGTATGGATTATTACAAATCCAAGTGAGATAATGGCTGCAGCAAATAAAAAAAAAAAAACAGAAGAAATAAGTTATTTCCAAGATAGAGCAAGGTGAACGGATGTAAACTGAACTTGGATCTTTCTTTTTTTTTTTTCTCCCCTTTTAATTCAGCAATAAATAACCATCACAGTATTAGGCAGAAATTTCTTTAAACTCGATCTGCTTTCCATGTTATTGAGGTGCACGTGTAGACGACTATCCTGAAGGATAGTTTTGCTACGTTTCCTTGAATAAAACATAAATGCGCTGAATATTTTCTTCCCAAATAACATGAGTTTAACGCTCAATGCGGCACTACGAACTTTGTCTTTGTAAGCCTCGTTTTATTAGGCGATTCAAAAGTTACATTGGAATTGAATGAGCCTGTGGGGCAAAGAACTGAAACGAATCCATAATTCACAAGCCTAGCATTTTTAGCGAGGAAAAGGGATGTGCCATTCTTTTCTTTTTCTTTTTCTTTTTCTTTGTTGTGTGTGTGTATCAAAGGCATCAAAGTTGTAGAATCATCTTAAATGTAGAAAAGACAACAGAAAAACAAGAGCCTGCTTAGTGCTATTGAGACCCTTTTGCACTTATTTGTGTACAAATAAGTGCAAAAGGGTCTCAATAGCACTAAGCAGGCTCTTATTTGTACACATGTCATAGTAAAACAAGCTTGAAAAAGAAGGTAAGAGATCGAAGCCTAACCTGAAATAAGGAAAAATGGTACGCGCGAGCACCGGTCGACATAAAATGTTGCGGGACCAAATGCAGGAGTTAAGAGACTAAGGCAGAAAAAGACGGCATGAGCCACACCATGACCTAAACCACCAGCTGCAAGAATCAAATGACCTTCATGAGAGAGAGAGATATACTTTGCCACCAAAGAAACTGGTGGAAGATTCAAGACAATTAACATGACACTGATAATTTATCATTGTGTAAACTGAAGAATTTTTAGTTATCTAATGACCTAAACAAGCCTTTAATAAAGTCTATCTTCCTCCACATATCTCCATTCCCACAAGATGACGCTCTAAAATATATTACGATGATAATGAAATTCATTGTTGCCTGAGTTGCTTATTACTGTAATTCATGTATGCAATTTCAAAGTTGAACTGTAGATTACATCCTCTCCATAGTTATTAAATTAACTAAGTGTACCAAAGCAAAAAAGTCATCAATGTGGTGACCAAAATACCTCCGACTCAATGTCTAAAAACTGAACTGCTGACAGGTTAATTAGTCCCAAAACTGATTGGGTTTGAGCCTCGTTGATCTTTGTATTCAGCGCAGAACTACTTAGCTTGAAGTGGACGGGTAAGCAGGCATAAAATATAGTGAAAACCCAAATCATATCACTGATCAAGCCTGGGCTGGCCCACGATATTTTGTGGTCAGAGTGAGGCCATAGCCCGAAATACTCAAGTTAGCTTCCGGCACAGCTCACTAACAGATATCCTAAAGAGAAACATTAGAGCTCACTCGCCGGTTGCATGACTCGAACTACAAAAAATTGAAATACCCATCTAGGTTTCACAAATGGAATTCCCTTGCTTAAATTTTCTTCAAAATGCAGCACCAGTTCTAAGAAGGTTTCAAAATTTGCTTCAAAATGCAGCACCATTTCTAAGAAGGTTTCAACCAAGCTAATAGCTGGTCAGATAAATCTCAAAACTGAGTAAACGCTCAATAGTTGATGGCACATAGATAAACAAGGTGAGGTGCATCATGAAAATGAAATGGTGGATAATTTGAATCTCTATAATTACATATATGGAGATCTAGTGCATTCCATTGGCTATATTCATAGTTACTTTGCATGTTAAGGCTCTAGTATCTTGTTATGAAATTAAAATTAGGTAAGCATGGTAAAAAGACTTGATTTTTATACATGATTCTAGTTATAGCAAATGCTTCTATCATATAAACTCATATGCCATTCAACCAACAGAAACAATACAGATAACTCAATGGGCATCTAGTATAGCTTACCTAAGGCGATTTGCATCTTATCAGTCAGAAAAAGACGGGGCTTAGATACTCTATCAGCGAAAGCATCCAACATATCTTCCATCTTCCTGCCAAACTCTCACGAAACAAAACCCTAAGGTCTAAAACACAACGACTTAAAATAATAAAAATCAAAATTTCCATATGAAACTCCATGTAAAGGGACTACCACACCTTCAAATAGTAAAATATTGACCTACTTGTAAAGCTTCCAGAATACGAGACGGATGCCTTCTTGGAAACCAACGGAGGTTATGATCAGAATCGCGTACGGCCACCATGATGAAGACCTCACAGGAAGAAACCCCCTCCACACTCCCGAAAGGATTATTAGACTTACGAGCCAAAATAGCATGCTGCATTTAGCATGGAATTCATATTAGCATTTTCTTTTACCTCAAATGATTCCTAATTTTGTCAAAATTGCCACCTCATAAGTTCATAAATAAAAATAATAACATAACATATACGTATATGAAATTAGGGAAAAATGTATGGATAGTTACTGTACTATCCAAATATTTCACTTTAAACACGATAGTTCTTGAATTTTCTCATATAAATATATAATGCAACTCGATCCCTCGAATCACACGACTTTTTCCTATAATTTGACCTTTTTAGCACTGTTTCCTTTCAATAAAACAAGAGAGTCATTTTACAGGAGAAAAGGTGAAATTATCATTTTACAGTAGACTAACGAAGCTCAAGAATGAAATTCCAATAAATGAGAAAGATCAGGGACTAAAGTACTAAAGCAAAAAGTTCAGGAACTAAATTGCGATACCAGGATAGTACAAGCCTATGGGGACTATCTATACTTTGCTCACAAAATTGTTCATGTCCCTATTTACATTAAACCATGCAAAATCCCAAATTTAAACTATAAGCTTCGAAAATTCAGTTTTTTACATGAATTTCAAGCCATTCCAAAGCGCGAAAAGTCCCCTCTTTGTAGAAATTAATCTCTTAATTCAAAACCTCCAACCTAAAATAAGGGCATATTCGTAACAAAAGTTCATGTTTTGCAGAGATAACATGATTTTCCAGGAACAGGTACTAAATTGCAAGATCAGTCAATCATGTACTACAATCATTCCTCTAAAACCCTAGCTAATAGTTCCTAGGGCAAGATAAACAGATCAACACGACAAATGCACAATCGATTAGAGAAAGATAAGTGATTAATCCATCAAAAATTCAAAAAAAGGGGTTATTGGGGTCGATCGATCGATCGATGGATGGGGAACCTGGAGAGGAGGGTGAGGATGAGGAAGGGTTTCCGGGCGATGGCGGCGACGAAGAGGGCGAGCGCGGGGCCGAGCGCGATCAGAGCGTACCCCAGCCCCGCCGCGGCCGTCATCTCCGGCGACGGCGGCGGCGCTCGGCGGCGCAGAGAGAGAGAGAGAGAGAGAGAGAGAGAGAGAGAGCCCTAGAGAGAGAATGTTGCGAGTATGTTGATTTTTTTTTTTTAAAAAAAAAAAACAATAGTTTACACTGTTCGTTAAAAGGTCGAGGGATACAATTACAAACTACAAAGAGGCTACAGAGTCTAAGGTGAGAAAATACAGGGGCGAAGTTGCAAAATAAGAAAAATATTGCAGAGGGTCTAAAATGTAATACTTTTCCCTAAAATTAGTCGGATGTGCGAACGGGGCAGTTATGGGGGCGGGAGGGGTCCCCCCTGTCTCCCGCTCAATTTTTTATTGAGCATGAAGATTTGAGATAAGTTAATTTTAATCATATTTTTTGTCGCTATTTATTCCATTTGGGCTGTATCGGGCACATTTTTGACAAATTTTTGACGGATCGAGATAGATCAAAAAAAAAAGGCGTCCCCTGCCTCTCGCTTGTTTACTTAGCGGATCAGCACGGATTAAAGACAAATTAAATTTCTCTGTATATTTTTTTGTTCTTATTTACCACTTCGTTCAGACGAAATGGAGTGGGATAACTAATACTCAGAAACCATTTCTAAAAACTTATTTAAAATTTCATAAAAACTAAATTTTTTTTAATTTTTCAACATTATCTGCCGGTCTCTGTATCAAAATCGACAAATTTTAAGGACTAAAATAAGGTAAATTTAAAATCACTTGATCGCCAAATAAATGACGCCACAAAATCTCAAAATTTGATTCGTGAGAAGTTCAAATACTCCATATTATATTTAACGGCTTGATAGCCGATTCGGCTAATAATAATATATTAAAAGAAAATGCGGAAGTACACATATTAATTTACTACTAAAAGTATTTTAGCTTTGCTCTTGCAATTACATCCCCCATATTAACAAAAATAAATAAATAAAATGGTGAGTTAGATGAGAGAGAGAGAGAATTGATGAGGTCATGCACTTGTACAAATTTCTGATTAAAACAAAAATTAAGTACCAACTTGCAATTTGGAAAAAAGTAGTGGATTCTCTTGCATTAAGTATAGAGAACCAAAAGAGGATTTTTTTTTTTTTTTCTGTGGTTGCTAAAATACATAAAATTTCTTTGTAAATTTTAAAAACCCACCGCTTAAATAATTCACTTTAATGCATTTAGCATCCCCCGTCAAAATTCCATCATTATTCCATCATTTTTTTATAATTTATATCAAAAATATTTTTAAAATAATAAAAATAAATTAAAAAATTATTTTTTAAAAAAAATAAATAAAGATAATTTGATTATATCGTCCTGTCCATTAACCTGATAACCCACTAAAAATATTTCTAAAATTTTAAGAAGGTAAAAATAAAGTTTTTAAAATCAGGGGAAAAAAAAAGGATATTTACGAAAAGGTTTTCTATATTTTAGTTTTTTTTTTAACAATAAGATATCAAAAAGTGTTGTTTATTTTACAATCAATGAATTAAACATCATCTTTTGTTCTTCAACAATGAGCTAGCTCTCAAGAAGATCCTATCAACCTCATCTAAATCCGCGGCTTTTAGCTCTCTCTGCGTCGAATCGCCGGTTTTCGCGACCGAAGCAATTTTCCGCAGGTGCTCCTCGAAATCCTCGGCCTCGCCATCATTTTGCGATGGAAACCTCTCCACGATATCCAGATACAAAGGTCGGTCCAGCTCGTCCTGCGTTTGCCCCTCGGAATCGGTCTCGAAGATGTCTGACAGATCTTCTGATTCCGAGAATGTAACAGACTCCGTCGAAGAGTCATCAGAGTCGATGAGGTCGGAGATTTCGGCTTCCGACTTCTCGAGAAGCTCTGGGCTTTTCGCAGAAGCAGTTTCTTCTTTGCTTGCTGGCCTGTGTTCACTTTCCCCCTCCTGTTTCATTTCCAGCTGAAGGTCTGTCAGTTCCTGCTGAAGCCTCGGAATGTTGCTCCGGACGGCACGGAGAGCGTCTCGATATTTGGACTTGTCCAGAGCCTGCGACATAAAATTGCGACGATCAATTTTCTACCGATTGCATAGCGACAAATAAGTATCATAACGATCGGTATCTCTTTCGATCATAGATCATGCCATTTTGCAGAAAAAGAAACTGTTTCAGCAACTTTAGTCCATTTATTCAAGTTTCATGACCGAATCTCCCTACGCGCGTTTTACAACATCGACGCACAGTTTCAAAAGGATTAGTTCAATACCATGCATCAATTACGTAAAAGCACGCATAACAAAGTGTTCCGTTTTCACAATTCAATGAAATAGCATTTTTTTTTCTTTTTTTTGTGTTAAAAAAAAGGCATATTTATCTGAACTATGGACAATTTTGATTTCAATTTATTCAATACGAGTCAATCAGCAGTCTTTGACTTTAAAATTTAAGTCAATTACTTACTTTAATGAATTTGTAGTTACAAGAATTGCGTGAAATATATACTCACTAAACCTATAAAGATAAACGACGAATGCAAATTTTGAAGTCAAAGTAACTGCCGGCCGACTCAAATCAAACGAATGGAAAGGTTGGGTAGCAAAACCAAAATAGTCCATAGTTCAAGTAAATTCTATACGTTTTTACCTACTTTAAGATCACTTTTTTGCGTATCGATGCGAATTGGATTAAGGTGTGTAGCCAATCATGCGGGCTTGCATCTTTATTCGGTGTACACATCCCTCAATATGTATCCGATGAGCGAAAGCACGAGAAATATCAAAGAGTGTACATGATTAGAAAAGGGGGGAGCATACCTTTTTCCGAGAAAGAGTAACCTTTGGGGACATTATTTCTGTGGGCGGCTGCACGTAGTTCTTGCCCCGATACATGATTATCGTATTCTCCTCGACGATATCGAGAACGATCCCTCCGCTTAATCTCGCCAACTCCACGGCGATTTCTCTCACCTCCTCGGGCGTGAACGTCTTCACGATGATTTTCACGGTTTGATGTTTCTTCCAGTGCAAATGCATGTTGAGAATCACCCCCTGGAAGATCCCGCGCCTTCCCACCGGCACGTAGTTCTTGCATTTGCGGCCCATTTTAAGAAGATAAAAGTGTTCTTCGGGGGTGAGTATTTCCGGGTCGTGAGTGGGTTCCGACGGATCGGGCGGCTCGATCTTTTTCAGCGCCTCGGCTAGTCGTTGCTCCTTCCTATGCGCCTTTCCAGAAACCAAAGTGTAGAAATATAATCAATATTTCAGATTTTCATAGAATAATTATCACAATCACAAAATAAACTGGAAAATAAGCAATTTAGTGAGACTTCGTGGTGAATTTCGGTAAAGCATATATCACGAGAAGTTACTAATTTCAACAAAATATTGGACCTATATGGTGTTTCTTTAATGTTCTAACTCCTCGGAGAACAATGTCGCGCGTTTAATCAAAATGATTAGCTCCACAACTAGTATTAGAAAAATTAATAATCCTATTGCGGCTACAAATATCCAAATTTTCTGATTTAACCGAAGATCGCATAAAAATTTTAAAAAAAGGATCGAAAGTGCAGAATCTGAAAAAGGTGGAAACTTTTGCAATAAACCCGTAGAACAACAAGACAACATACAATGGTAATTGGTAAATCATTAGTTTAGATATCGGCATAGCAAACGTGTAGGGCTTAGAAATTTTCTAAAACTACTACAATGATACAGAATAAAAAAAAATATATTATGTTCTTCGTGGCAGGAGCTCGATTCTTTTTTATCATTAAACAAAGCGACATTTAATCAAATAAAATAACACAAATTACCGCTTACTTTTTTAAGTCGGTACAGAATCTTCTCTTCCGTAGTCATTCGTTCATACTCTTTTTTCTTTTTCCATCTGAAGAATTTTAACCATCTTACAACCGCACGCTTCCCCTTCAACTTTTTCCTCTTCGCTTTAGCATTACCAGACTCCATATTTCCACTATTTTCTTGCGGTTGAGCTACAATTTCGGCCGTGTTGCAAAAATATCGGCTCGTATGCATACAACACCAACTATTGACATAAAACTTATTCGTATTGTTGAGAAACCCAAGCCCTTGATTGAAAATCTTGTACGGCAAGTTAGAAGTACTGCGAAAATATAAAATTTCTCGACAATAAAATTATTGAAAGAAAACATAAAAAGTTTATTTAAGGTACAAAAAATGATCTTTGGTTTATCTATAATAGAATAAGAATCACAATTTCTAAAATGCTCTTTATAGAAGAAAATGAGATTAAAATCACAAAAACATGCTAGATGCGAAGATTAGAGAAAGGAAAGCAACTGGTAATGGCACATGATTGATGTTCTAGGCGCATTTTAAACTAAGTGAAATGAGCCAAATATGAGATTGTGCAGATGAGGGTGTCAAGGTGGATGTTGGGATCAATTGAAATATTGATTTATCCGCACGAGTTTGGTGTTGTACGCATAGATCACATAGTACACTATTAAGAAGAGGCATTTTACCTCTATTTAAAAGCTCTTTGAGACAAAAACCATCGAGGAGTGTAGGTATCCTATCGCACAACAATGCCAAAAGAGAGGTAGTGGGAGATTAAAAAAGAATAATTCTAAAAGAGGAGATGCAGTGTAACGCCCCAATAGTCGTACATCGGATAGGAAAAAGGATTATGATTGGAAATTTAAGTACTAGAGACTCTAATACTAATAACTGGGCTTAAGCATTTTTAGCCAGTGGTTTCTACCCAATGAGTTATTAGTGCTAGTGGATTGGATCGTTATATGCAGTGTCCTCGACATAAAGTTTCTTTACGATTTAGGATTTAGGGTTTATAGGCTAATTTAAAGAGATGGTAGTCGGATAAAAAGATTTATAATGTTAAATGTGTTGGTCATTCTAGGAAAGTGGGTTGTAGGCTTTTTGAAGAGTAAGAATGATTAATCAAATCAAACCAAGTTTAACATGTTTTTGTCCCTTCGGTGGGCATATTCATAGAAAGTATTGAAAATTGTAGGAGCTTAATCAACTCCGACATGCCGCAAAATCAATTTAATCTATACATAAAGTAACAACATTATCGATATACAACAGTATGTAAATATAACAACCAAGTATATACCATTTAAACTACCAAATCAATCACAAACTCTTATCGTCGCTGCAAATTCACGGGAATGATTGCGATTAAACAAGTCGGTGGCCGACGAACACCAGCTACTGACTCTATCTATCAAGTTATTTTGCCGCATCTTCAAATGAAGCCAAAAATCCACCTCACGGTGGGTGCACTTAATGTGCATATAAGGTGTTTGTTGAAATGACTCAAAGAACTAAAAAGGAACTAATATGAAGCTATGGAGCACAAATGATTCAATTATACCTTAGTTATGGCAAATTCAACTAAAGTAGATCATTAAACAACATATTCAATCCTAAAAATCCTTTTTTTTTTTTTTTTAAAGGCCTAATTACAGTATTACACTACTAGGTATAGGAAAAATGAAGCAAATAACTCCAATATAAATGTAATGGAAATAAAAGAAAAAAAACACAAAAAGGTGGGGTTTTTTATTTCCTTTTTTTTGTTGCTTACCTTGGGGATGTAGTAAGAGATCCAAGGTGCAAATTTGCGCGGAAAGGACGAATATTTTCGAGATTATGAATCGAATCCCTCAAAACCCACGAAGTATTTTGGGGGTTCGATCGATCGGAGTCCTCGGGGAAGGGAAACGCGTGGCGAGTGGGAAAATGGGGAGTGAGGAAACGGGGGGAAACGAGGTAGGCTCGTAGAGGAGGCGGAGAAGGAGGAGGAAACGCGCGTCGGAGAAGCGAGGGGAAACGTCTCGCCATTAACGACGAAGCTGAGATGGTGTTTGCTTCTGAGGACGATAGAGTGGAGGAGGAGGAAGAAGAAGGGTTAAGGTAAAATTGTATGGAGGCCCCTCAACTATAGCAACTTTGAAACGTAACCCTCGAATTCTAGTTTTGGTAATTGCAGTGTGAGGAGACCCCCTCAACTATAGACAATTCTGAAATAGGCCCCTCAATTCTGAAATAGATACAATACTGATAGGATGGACTTTGACAGAGCATTTCTGTTGATGCACCATTTATTTGATCTTTGAACTACAATTTTATCCAATATATTTAAATTTTATTATATTTACCCGGACACAATTGTTGTATAATACTCCTAGCAAATTTATTTTTCAGCGATCATAAATTTACGAGTTCATCTCAAAATGAATGGCGTAGTAACGAAAAACTCTGTAGAAGCTTCATCCTATATGTTGCTTCTCTTTTTTATACCATTAGTGTCCCTCGACTAATCTGCAATTACGATCCAGTTAGCTAAAGATATTATATAAAGTGAGATATAGTACTGATAAATGGAGTTTGACGGATCATTTTTGTTAGTGCATCATTCATCTGATCTGAACTACTCCAATTTTACCGGGTAGATTTAAATTTCATTATATTTACCCAAACACAATTTTTTGCATAAAACTGCGTGGGAAAAATATCCTTTGTAAGAGCAAATTTATCTTCAACTATCACCATTTATTTGATCATTTTTGTTAGTCTACACAATTATGATTCAGTTAAACAAAGATATTACATAAAGTTTTATTAGAACACAAACACAACATGAATACACATTATATGCTCATGCTAAACTTTGTTTTAATGCAAACATTTATCACAAAAGGGATCTTCTTAAAGTTTTATCAGAAAACTAAAAACTCTCTCAGAATAGACCAACACATGTCTAAACACACTCAGAAGCAAAGATACATATTTACATAGTTCACTTTATGTTATTAAACATATATAAAAATATAGTACCAACTAATTAAAATAACTCATAAAGTAGAGATCTTATTATAGAGTGATGATTCCTGGTGGTTTAAACCTCGCATTCCTGTAAACTCCTTTCGTCTCGCACCTGCACTTGTATTACATTATCAATAATAATATTGCACTTTTGTTCCTCGAACTATAAAGCGCGTGACACGTTGATGATCCTCACATTCGTTGTTGTAGTCACTGGCTCAAAATCTTAAACTTGTTGCTGTCAAGTTCCACCATCTAATTTAGTTGAGTAGGCATTAATATGTCGCTGATCGATGTGGTAGTACTGTAACTTCTTAACCTTTGTCGCGTTGTCACATCCGTGACGCATCAGCATTTAGTCAACAAAATTGGATTGTGGAATTTGATTGCAATAATCAAGAAAGCTAAAGCCATGAATTATAATAAATTAAAGTTTGAAAATCAGAGTAATTTAGCTTAAAAATAAATGGCAAGAAAAAGAATCCCACCTTATGCTTCTAAAACATGTGTTGTTGCCTTCTGTGGCTCTGCAACATGTAACATGACTGGGCAATTATGTAGCAGGGCAGAGCCAAGCCAGCTAATTGGAGAAATATCTGAAAACCAAAGATATTATATTAGTTAAAAAGTACTTTTTGTTTAGGCTAAATTACAGAAAATCTTCCTATTAAAATCCGATTTTTCACTTTCTTTCCCTGTCATTTAAAAACCTACACTTTGCCCCCCTAAAAAATAAAAAATGTTGACAGGGGGTACAGTGTTAATAGTATTGATAAAATGACCAAAATGCCCTCTCCCTCAACCTCTCCTCCCCAACCCTCCTTTATCTGTAGAAGGGTATTTTCGGTATAAAAAATATATAATAATAGGATATAGACGGAACCCTAACGGAACACTGACGGTAGGGTCCAATGTGAATATTTGTTTTTTTTAGGAGGGCAAAGTGTAGGTTTTTAAATTACAATGCGGGAAAGTGAAAATCGGGTTTTGATAGGGAGGTATTTTATAATTTACCCTTTTGTTTATTCACTCCATACTACTATTCAAAATTTGTAAATTTATTATGAAATTATCAAAATGCCCTTCTAAACCGCAAATCCCAGTAGTAAACCTTGAGATTTGAAGATATTTGAAGGAACTTTTAAAAATCAATCGAGGCATTTTGGTCAACCAGAATGACATTAGAGTTTTTTGGAAGTTTTGAAGTGCGTAGAAGTTATCTAAACTATCGGCCATTTTGAATCGATTACCTAATCTTTCAAATTTTTGATTTTACTACTCGACCTTTTAATTTATTTGTTTTGAGTCAATCAACAGTACTTTAATTTCAAATTTTAAACTAATTACTTGCTTAAATGAATTTATAGTTAGGAGAATTACATGAAGCATACTAACTAAACACATAAAGAGGAACGACGCATTCAAATTTTAAATTAGAAATGCTGTTGATCAATTCAAATCAAACAAATTAAAAGATTGAGTAGTAAATTAAAATTTTAAAAGATTGGGTCTCTTTTTCAATCTTTAGGCATATTTCAAAGGCTAAAATGCACTCTTGGTTAAATTATTAAAATTTCTAGCATAAACTCTCGAAATTATTGTAATTAAGTTTTATAATTCGATTAAATTAACTAAATACTAATATTTTACTAATATGATGTGTTGTGATATCTTACTAATTGTCACGTTATTGATTATAATACTACCACGTTAATACTATATTAGCAACGCATTACTATGTAACTAACTAAATTGGATTGTGAGATTTGGCTGCAATAATTTTCAGATTTTGAGACAAAGATCGCAATAAATTATAATTTGAGGACTATGTTAAAAGTTAGTGCTAAACCTCGTTTGATCTTAAGTTTAAATAAGTCTCTTTTTTTTTAGTCAACTTGAGTCTTGTGGTTTATTTTGGATTAAGTGAGTCGAGTTGGGCCAAATGAGTTTAGTTAGGGGTAAAAAAAAATAAAAGAGTCAAGTAAAAAGTTAAGGTGAGAGAGAGGAAAAAAAATATAACTTTTTCTCTTTTTTTTTCTTTACTCTCTTGTGCTGTGTTTTTTCTAAGAGCAAGAGAAGTGTGAAAGAGAGTCCAAAGCTTGTGAAATTTTGACAAGTTTGAGCTATTACCTCTTTTCCTCTCTTGTGAACTTTCATTGTAAGTTATTTCTAGTTGAAGTTTTATTTTGTATTTTTCAGTTTTCCATTGTATTGTTTTGATATTTTTCGTGAAGTTGATTAATTTTATATGTGAAATTATTTGAGATTATTATTATGAGCTTTCTATTTTTCATTCATGTTTTAGGCATATAGAAAACTTGAATTTTCGGTTTCTACACATCGAATAAAAAGGGTGTCCTCAGGATGGAGTCGTTTGCACTTTTCTCCAGTTCAAAAGTATATATAATTTAGCATATTTCAAATCAAGCTTTTGCATAAATGTTGCATGAGTAGAAAACGGTGAATTTCGAGCTTCTGCTTTTGGCACTCTAAAGCTCATTTTAGCTTCTCGCCACAGCAAAGCTCGGATTTGTTCGTTTGTAAAACACCTAGCTTCTTATAAAAGCCTATGCCTTATTAATTAGCTCACCAATTAGGGCATATAATTAAGAAATACTTACATTGAAGTGTTGTGATGGCTCCTTCACTAATCCACATTCTTTTGCAGCCATAAGAAGGTTGTGCATGAAAAAGATTACCATAACCTGCTTAAGCATCATAAAAATTACTTTTGAGAATTTAAGGATTTGAATTTGAATTCGAATATGAGATTCAACGAAATTTAAGTACATAATACGAACAATAAAAGCTATGAAGCGCCATGCAGTTCCAGTATTATTCGCAGCTGCATATTCTTCATAAAAGAGCTCCTGATGTGCAGTGCTGCTGCTGGACCAAAAATACAAACCAAGCGAGTTAATAGAACTTATCTTTGTAAAAATAATCCATCTTTTTCTCGCTTTGCAATTTTAACCACTATTCTTTTTTTCTTTTTTTTTTTGTTATAACTATGGATTAAAGCACATTATTATCAAATTTTCAATGCAAGAAATTTTTGGTGCAAAGAATAAATTTCTTATGCATGATCACCAAAATTAATCTTAGAATTTGACTAGATAAGCAAATTAGCATAAAAAACATCTCACATATAGAAAAAAAAATTTATCTAATTCATTATCACATTATTATGTTCATATATTATACCAAACAATACCAAAATTACTTAGTTTTTGAAATTTTAATTGAGATTTTAAGAAATTAAATGCGAATATACTCTCCATAATAAGAATAAAGATTTTTTTTAATGGATATATAAAATGTATAACTTAAGTAATATGGAACATACTCGATATCGATCGTTATAGCATCAGGAGTTGATCTGATTGGTTGGGCAATGTAATTTGGTGTATAAACCTATCATAAAAAAAAAATAATCAGGAAATAATTTAAATTAGGTAATAATTTAAATAAGTTTATAAATAAACAATACAAAATACATAGTTTTTTTTGTGTGTGTGTGTAATACATAGTTTTGTGTGTGTGTATGTTCACTTAAACATTTTAGTCTCAAACATTTCAATCTCTGAACCTTCTCAATGTTCTCATATATTACAATATATCTCAAGCTATTAAAAAGGATAAATTACACTTTTGTCCTCAAACCTTAATTGTTATAGTTTCTCACCCAAAGTTTTTGAATAACTGCAATTAAGTCCTGCAGTCCAATTTTACTTTCTGAATCATGATAAATAGTTAATTCGCTAGTGATGTGACATCTTAGTAATTATCGTATTACTGATTATAACAATATCACAACATTATCACAGTAGCGGCACAGAATACGCAGCTTAATTATAATAATTTAAAAATTTTGAATAAAAAATTACAACTAAATAAAGTTTGAGGACCAAAATATCATGCGCCTCAAAGTTTGAGGAACCAAAAGTGCAATTTAGCCTTAAAAATATGTAAGTTTTTCTTGTGACTTTTCTAACCCTATTACAAGAATATCAAAATGCGGAAAGGGACTCTTCGGTTTCTCAGAAAAGTATGAAAAAAAAAATTGTGAGAAAAAAGTTTAATTTTCCACAAAAAACTCCTTTTTCAGTTTTCCATTCGTTTAGATCCTAGGAAAACTAACTTTTTTGGAAAGCTTTTTTTCCAAATTTAGTGAAAACTAGTATTTTCGTTTTCTGAATTCTTTTTTCAAGGAAAACGAAAATGTTAGTTTTCCATAAAATCTAAAAAAAAAATATTCAAAAATGCTCATTGTCCTTAGAACCAAACACGCGAAAAATTGAAAAAAAAAAGAGGTTTTCTATGGATATTTTTTTCTCGTTAGAAATTTTTTTTCACACTTTTCTGATGAACCAAACAATCCCTAACTTCAGAGATTTGGAAAAACTTGAGTATTTTTCCTGCAATTAGTGATGAAATTATGTACCTGATTGCAAATTTCACAAACTATGTCTCCCTTTATGTTGCACCATTTCTGAATACATATTTTGTGAGCAAACTGAGGGAAAAAAAAAAAGCAAGAAAACTTATTCAAGTAACACATTGAATTTTATCCCTACAAAGATATAAAAAAAAAAACTTTAATAAGTTGAAGGTGTATGAAAGGAAAAGGCAATGTAATTAGGAGAGAATTGTTTCCATTTGCTATTGTTAATTGTTTTTTTTTTTTTTCATGATTCTTAGGTTATTAAGCTTAGAGGTTTAATTTCATATTGGATTAAACAAGTGTACTAATTTTCATGCATTTGGATGGATGGATTATAAAGTCAATTCAGTTCACAGATTAGATTTGATAGGATAAGACACGAGAAGTATTTTGGGCGACAAGCATGGTTCAACGACTCAGAGGTGTCAGAGGTCATAACAAGTAGATGGTGAGTGTATAGAGTTCCATATAGGGATGTAATCCAAAGGCACGAGGGGTCTCCTATCTTCCGTTCCATTAATTTCTTGTCAGGTCAGGACGGTTTTGATGCAGATTAATTTTAATCTTATTTTCAGCCTCCATTTACTACTTTATTCAGAGCAGATCAGGGCATATATAAGCTAGTTTTTGGCAGATTTTTGATGAATCAGGGGCGAATCAAAGGCTCTATTTACTTGGTAGATCGGATGCATTTGGTGCAGATTATATTTTTTATTCCCACTTACTGTCCCATTCGGGGCGGACCGGGGCGGGGCTCCACCAACCCGAATCTATTTGCATCCTAATTCCATACCATGGAATTTAATGAATGATCCACCTTTTTCTTCTTCTTTTTTTTTTTTCTTTTTTTAGAGAGAGAAAAATAGCATGCTACTTATTTTGTTTATTATTATTATTATTATTTTAGGAAAAAAGGCAAAATTATGTACCAATGTGATTAATTTGAGTTTTATACATATAAATGTATTCATGTTGAACTTATGTTCATATCACTTCAATAGCTTTATTAAATTGCATGTTAAAGTGAACTCCCAAATCATTCAAAACCAATTAATTACTTCTAAATTAAACGTAAATTTAATTAGGGAATGAAACAAATACAACTATATATGCAAATAATCAAGCACATGCAAAATGTTCTATATGAACCCAAATTATTTGATTTTGAGGTGAATGATTCACAAAAAATGTTCACACATTCTTTAGAATGTTTAAGATCATAAACAAATAATCATGATAAAATGCTAGCTAATTAAAGAAAATATTTGAAATGAGTATAAAAGCATGCATGCATGATAATAAAAAGAAGCGCGCACAACTTTTTAAATCAATAATTAGAAGTATATATATGCACGTGGAGATTACGATCGACAGCATACGACAAACAGATAAAAAGAGTTCGAATTCGAAGCGACAAGTTCGAAGGAACTGAAGGAGGTGAAAACTTGATCATATATATACAGCAACTAATAACGTAAACAAAAGAAATAGATTCTATAAAAGATTAACAAAAAAAAAAGGAAAAAAAGGAAATACTAAAGAATGAAAAACTCCAACTTTTCTTCAAAGTAAATAGAAAAATAGAAAGAAATATCATATCAATATTGTACATATGTCTTAGTAGCATGTCGATCAAAATAATACAAAGCAAAACAAATATTCTCATATCTAGAGAGAGAGAGAAAAAAAAGGTGTTATAAAAACACAAAAAGTATATTCTTTTTTTGGGGGAAAATAAAGCTATAAGAAAGTAGTACTTTTTTTTTTGCACTAAATCACATGAAAAGAATCTAATTAAGCTCATGCACCACCTAAAAATCCACCAAATAAACCAAAAAAAAAAAGAAAGTGTATATTAAATTACATGCAACCTTCTTCTTTTTTTTTTTCCCTAAAAACTTAAGCTATAGTAGTACATGTACTCTCCCTCCCGTCTAGCCCAAGACGTGGAATTGAATTAAGCAAAGCAAGAGGTGTGGCAAAATTCAAACACAAGATCTCTTATTCTGATACCATATTAAATTATATGAAATAATTAATTTTCTCCAAAAATTTAAACAACTAGGGAACGTTATATTTTTAATACTATATAGTGTATAAGAAGATATCAATTTGGGCTTCTAAAACTTAAACTAGGAAACCAATTAAAACCAAATACTACAATAATAATAATAATAATAATAATAATAATAATAATGAGTTGAGCTCCTGTGCTTTTAAAATCATAGGAATTCCAACGTGCGTGTGATTTTTTAACTGTTGGATCATCTCAATATCCATATAACACTAGTAAATGAGACATATTGTTGCTAATATTATACGAATGTTGAGACGATACGACAGCTAAAAATTACAAACACAAATGCTCGTACATATGCTTTTAAAAGTACAGAAGCTCAACTCTAAAATCAATAATAATAATAATAATAATAATAATAAGATTAGACCTTTATGGTCCCATTACAAGCACATGGAACATCCATGTCACCACCCTCATCCCCATACTCATGGCATATCCTGCACTGTTTCATCATCATCTCTCCCACTTCTCCTCCCTCTTCCACTTCACCACCACCACCACCACCACCTCCCATCTCTCTCTCTCTCTCTCTCTCTCTCTCTCTCTCTCTCCTTTTTCTTGAGTTCTTTGAGTGGGGTGAGGCTTAGTTAATGAGAGGAACTACTAGTGCAGCTGTGCTGTTGTGAACTGCATGCCTTAATTTGTCTGTTCAAGAGAAGGAAGGAAAGGAAAGGAGAGAGAATAAGAAACTGTCATGGAAATAAAATTACTAAAATACCCTTATACCTTTAAGTGTGGGGACAGATATCTAAGATTTTACCCGAGTCCGAATTAGGAATGTCAATGGGTATGGATACCCGAAATTTTATCCGAACCCGAACCCGAATGAAACGGATATATCTGATNCCACTTCTCCTCCCTCTTCCACTTCACCACCCATCTCTCTCTCTCTCTCTCTCTCTCTCTCTCTCTCTCCTTTTTCTTGAGTTCTTTGAGTGGGGGAGTACTGAGGCTTAGTTAATGACAGGAACTACTAGTGCAGCTGTGCTGTTGTGAACTGCATGCCTTAATTTGTCTGTTCAAGAGAAGGAAGGAAAGGAAAGGAGAGAGAATAAGAAACTGTCATGGGAATAAAATTACTAAAATATCCTTATACCTTTAAGTGTGGGCACAGATATCTAAGATTTTACCCGAATCCGAATAGAACGTATTTAACTGATGCTAAACGAGAGAGTGGTAACGATTAAGCGTATAGCAAATGAAAACACAACGGACTTCAGAGACGGTCGATGCGACAACACTATTGTTGTAGCTTTTTAGATGCTTATTTTAATATTTAATATGCGTTAATGATTGAACTTCGTATTTAGTACATTAATGAGCCGAGTTTGGTTTTTCTATTTTCAGTACCAGTTTTCGGGTTCAGTACCGTATTTTAAAATTTTATACTGAGCGAGATTCGGGTACGGCTATGAATTTCGATTTTTTATTCGGGTTGGGTGTCAGATTTTACGAAAACCGATCCGCTGACATCCCTAATCCCTAATGTTTGTTGGACTCCTTTGGCTTTGTTCATGGGTGGGAGGAGAAAAGTACAAAGATTAGTCATGAGTAACAGCCCAATGTAGCTGTTAATGCACTGCCCTTGTGTCAGCTTGTAGAAGCACTATTTTTTTTTTTTCTTTTCTTTTTCTTTTTATTGTAGATAGTTAAGTTAAGAGTGGTGGTGGGTGGTGAGAGTTTTGAATTTATTAAAAGTAGGAATTTATTGAATATATTTCAATTATTATTTATTTTGATCTGATTATCTAATTTTTAAAAATTTTAGTTTTGATATATAATTTTTTAGATAGTTAAGAGTTGGTGGTGTTGGCTTAAAGAGGTCAGTATTCTATCCTGCGGCAAAAGATCAGGTTGAGTCGAGTCACGTTCGAAATAAAGGGAGGTCAGGTTGGGCCCAGTCCTGTTCGAAGTGGGCGTGAGACTAGTTGGGTCGAGTAACAATCGAAGCTCGTAAACGTTGTATCTATACACTTTAAATGAATTTGTTGTATTTTTATAACAGTTCGAACTTATGGAATTAACGACCAGCACTAATGATCCGACAGGTAGGTGGTGAGAGTTTTAAATTTATAGATGATAAAAAGTTATCGAATTTGCTTCAATTATCATCCATTTTGATCTGATTATCTAATATTTAAAAATTTTAGTTTTAATGTTGAATCTTTTTAGATAGTTGAGAGAGGGTGGGTGGTGAGAGTTTTGAATTTATAAAAGCTAAAACTTTATCAAATTTACTTCAATTATCATCCATTTTGATCCAATCATCTAATTTTTTTAAAAAAATTGAGTTTTGATATCTAATCTTTTAGATAGTTAAGAGTGGTGGGTTTTGAGTTTTGATTGAGTTTTGATCCAATTATCTTTTAGATACCTCAGAGAGATGATAAGAGGGAAATAATAAATATATATTATAAGAAGATAAATTGGTTTTCTATCAAATTTTTTGTTTACTTTATTTTGAATTTCATATTAAAATTGTTTTATATTTATTAAAATATTAAATTTTATTAAATAAAATACAGGCATATGAGTTTGAAAACGAGTATAAATTTTTAATTACATTGTACATCTTTATATATATATATATATATATATATATTATATAAAAAATATATAAATAAAATTTTACTCATATTGAATCCGAATTCGTACTACTTTTTACGCGAAACAAGTTATGTAATACCCATTGATTTTTTTTTTTTGATTCTATTTAAAGCTATCATATCAGTACCAAACATTATTAATTATGTGATGTATTAATACCAAACCTTTCAAGGTGTCCATATATATTTAAGTAGATGGGGACAAATTACTTGTTTTTTTTTTTTTTGGATAAATTGTACAGTTAGTTCCTATTTTAGCTTGAATCTCACTCTATTCCCAAGATTTTAATTTATTACATTATTGGACCCAAACTATGTAACGTTTCATTTCTTGGCCCTAAAAGGAAATTTGACGTGACATGCCAAATTCTTTACATATATACTTTCTTATTTATAATAATAGAAAAAACTTCAAATACCATCATGTGATTTCGTATTTTTTTATTTTAATATTCTATAGTTTAAAGTGTATTAATTTAGTATTCCGTAGTTTTATTTTTCTTTTTTTATTATTCTCTTCACTAATTTTTTTTTTATTAAATCAATGGCAAAATTAAAACTAAAAGGTACTAAAGTGATGTTCGATAAATTTAGATGGGGTATCTGAAGTTTTTTGCATATAATTTAACAAAATATTAACGAAGGAGCTGACGAAAAGAAAAAAATGAAATCATAGGATACTGAATTGATACACTTTAAACCACAGAATACTTAAATGAGAAAGTACAAAACCACATAGGTGGTATTTGAAATTTATCCTAATAATAATAATGAATTATTACTGTAGTATTTTTGACATGAACAGAGAAAATTTGTTAAATTTGATCAAAGTGAGAAGTGAAAAGTGAATATTAATGGACTAAAAAAAACATATATGTTAGTAACGCCCCGAACTAATTAAGATTTACGAATACTTCTTTTTAGAAAAATTAATATCAAAACTAAAATAGAATTATAGCATGCCACACAATTTTTTTTTTTTTTTGGCTAAAAGTGGCCAATAAGTCGTATAATAATAGGCATGCAATTTCGATAGTTTCGTATTGTGTCATTCGAAAATCTTGTGCAGATGCGATTGAAGCTGCCTCCCAATATAATTTATTTTTTTATTTTTATTATTTTAACATTTTGCATATATCCCCAATAAATTTGCATTTTTGTAGATTAACCTTATTATTATTTTAGCATTCCCTTGGACACTCTCAAGTGTCCTCCAAAGTGTCCCCCAATTTCAATAGCTAAGGCATTTGAATTGGAAGATACTATAATTGCTAGTTTAATAAATCGGGAGAATACAAGCTGAATTTTTTCGCTCAATATCTTAACAAGCAGAATACGAGTTGGGATCAGCTTGTTCGTATTCAAATTGATATGGCTCTAATTATATATATAGATAGAGAGAGAGAGAGAGAGAGAGAGAGAGAGAGAGTTGAGCTAGAATACTATCGATAGCAAACGGGCTCCGTTGCCACCCATTTGTTTTCGATGATGGAGCCTCCAAATTGACGATCGACACCGTTGAACATGATCTATACCACTTGAAGTGTTTAGAAATTAAATTTCAAATCTTTTCGACATTATTTGCCTAATGATCAAAGAGTTTCAAAATTTGTAATTTTAATGGTGGATATGAGGCGTTTTCTCATTTAACGGCGTAAAGATATTCAAATCAATTGAATATTTATTAGAAAATTCCTTAAACTATTTAAAACAAGATCTATACTCTTGATCTTGATTACAAAACTTCTATCATCATTTTTTAAAGAATATTCATTTTCAGCTGTTCATTTTTGTGTCCACTCGATGGATAAGAGAACAATATCGAAAATATTTGAAATTTGCTTTCTAAACACTTCAAGTGATATAGATCATGTTCAACGGTGCCGATCGTTGATTTGGAAGCTTCATCATCGAAAATAAATAAGTGGTAACGTAGCCTGTTTGCTATCGATAATATTCTAGCTCAACTCTCTCTCTCTCTCTCTCTCTCTCTCTCTCTCTATATATATATATATATATATAAATATAAAGTCTTGTGTGCTATGAGAAGTATGGAGGTCTCCGTGCTCTTAAGCCATTTTTGATGATGAAGTTTCCAAATCGACGATGTACTCTGTTAGACTTGATATAGTATATTTGTAGTATGTAAAAAATAAATTTTGTTATCTTTTAATATCATTTGCCTAGTAATCGAAAATGTTTAAAATCAATGGTTGGAAATAAAAATCTCACAAAAAGTGATAATATAGCACTAAAATTTTCGATCAGAGATATTGATCTTGCAGTAAATAATATAAAAAATTTTCTATTAAAATTTTATCTGATTTGAATACTTCTACACCGTTAAACTTGCAAACGATATACATCAACCATTAAAAATTATTGCTTTTGAACTCTTTCAGTCGTTAGGTAAATGATATCAATAAATCACAAAATTTATTTTCTAAATATTTCAAATATGCTAGATCAAATCTAACGGAGCCGATCGCCGATTCAAAAACTCCATCAACAAAAATGGCTTAGCAGCATGAAGGCTTCCGTGCTCCTAATAGCACACAAGACCCACTCTTATATATACATATAAAGTTTACAATTTAGATTTTAGGGCAAACCAAATGTAAAAGGACCTATATTTTGTGAATTTTAATTATTAGATTAATATTCTAATTTTCTAATGTTCTTCCAAATTTTCACCCAATAGCAGGCTGACAATTTAATTTGCTGTTCGCGAGTCAGCTCGTGTTCGGCTCGTTAATAACTAAGCCGAATACAAGCTGGATTTTTTACCTCGATAGTTTAATGAGTCAGCTCGTGTTCGGCTCGTGAGCTTGCCCCAGTTTGCTCGTGTCTGGCTCTGTTGACAGTCCTACTGGAGCACGGTGGGGATACTTTTGGGTACAATTTGTTGATGTCTAGCATTTTTTTTAATATATTTTTTTATAATAAAACTTTATTTTTTGACTCAGTGTCAGAAAATTATGGAGAGCCCAATAGAAAAAAAAAAAAAAAAAATTTCTCGAGCGTGCCAACATGTTGACCCTTTACACCTCATAATTCAAGAAAAAAAATTCGTTGGCACGGGTCTACCACGTCATTTGTGAACTAATAGACTTTCTTTTTTCATTTTTTTGTTTCACCGAAATTATATAGAGGTGAAGTGATTTTTTATCGTAAATGTTTACATATTGTTCCATTCATGGTAAATTAAATTTGGTCGTAACTCAATTAGAGATGCCAAAATGTTAGATTCAGGGTGGGTTTTCAAAAACTTAACCCAAACCTGACCATCAAATTCGAATTCGACATATTATAAAAATTCATATTCAAATTTGAACTCGATAAAAAATCTGAAACCCTGACTCCAAACAATTATTTCTATTTATAATATTTCAAAATATATTATATTAAATTTAATTTTTTAAAATATAAATTCAAATATAATATCAAATGTTTATATATATATTGTATAATATAAAATCAATTCGGGTTCGGGTCGGATTCGGTTCCGGTCGGGTACAGACAAAATTCATACTTGAATTCCAAATCCATTAAGTTTTCAGTTTTTATACCCGTATACGAAATTATATCTATTTAGTATCGAATAAATCTGATCCATTCGGGTTTGAATTCGGATAAAATTTCAGATATCTATACCCGTGATATTCCTAAACTCAATTTCTCTTGAATGTTGTGCTTGATTTTGTAGTAAACCCAATTACGAAAGAAAATGAAATAGAAAAAAAATAATAAAAAACGGGATTTTCAATAATCAAACATCAGCAAAAAAATAATTCTCACGTGAATTTTAGTTCAACTGAAAGTCATTTTCAATTTGAAAAATAGTTATAGATAACACATGTGCTCTAATTGTGTGTTAAACTTATCTAAAATTTATTCTGTTTTTTAATTCAATTACCCAACCTTCTAAAATTTTAATTTCAATATCTAATTTTTTTAGTTTGGATAAGTCATTCGATGATTTTGCCGGTGCAAAGTGAGGCCGGCTACTTCAATAAAATTATAGTTGTACGAATTACATGAAGTATAGTAACCAAATGCTTAAAAACTAATCACATTCAAATTTTGGAATATAATAAATTATTGAATATCTCAAATCAAATATTTTTATCTGCTTCCATAAAAATGATACTGACATATTTTCTCTGCTTTCACAAATAATAATAAGTTAGATCATGTTAAGACTAACTCCTGTCCATTTTCTTTAAAATTTTTATTTTGTATAACATGATATTTGCGTCAGTTCTAAGCCCCTTCATTTCGAAGGATCTTGGGTTCAATTTTTACTTTCGTTATTTTACAACATATATTGTTTGGACAGTTTGCTATTCATTTTATTTCTGATATGTATCATGCACTTATAAAGGTCTATTATAATATTATTTATATGATCTCTTTAAAAAATATAGAAGCATATCGCTACGTACTTTTCCCACAACTCTTTTAAAGCAGTATCAGAAGATCCTTCCGGTAACAGTATTAGGCTTTTTTTTTTGCAGCACAAGCATAAGCATTGAATCGAAAATTCTTTTTCGAGCTTTTCAATGCGGGAGAAGCTTCGGACTTTTATATTTGCCGAATAATACGTTCGGAGGCGACTGAAGCAGAAAGCAGAAGCAGAAACAGAATCGGGAGCAAACAAGCACCAAAAACAGCTTTTTGTTTTTTTATTCCCGGGTCTATTAGACCCGGTCCATGCGGTAGCTTCCCCAAGACCACCCAATGACTTATCTTGACCGTCAAACCAATCAGATTCCGCCACGTCACCCACGTGATTCCATCGTGGCAAAGGGCATTTTCGGAAAAACGCGCTCACAATCATTTAGCTAGATAAAAAATTAATATAAGCTTTATAATGTATTTTCTCACGGGGTAAAATGTATGGATAGTCCATGCAGTATCCTTATATTGCTATTTAGGTCCTATACCTTTTATGTTAATATTTTAGAATCTCATTTTTATTATAATAAAATAATTTCAGTTATTTTAGTTTACGAAAAAATAAATTTTTTAAAAATAATCTAACTTGTAAATTTTGATAAATTAATAAATTATTTTAATTATAATTATATGATTTGGCAAGGAAAAAATATTAAAATTTAAGCTAGGTTGTTTTACTTAAATTGATGAATCTTTTTTATTTTAATTATCTAAGTTTGGAAAAAAAAATTTAAAATTAATTATATATTTAGTCAGGTTTGGTTTGTCTATTAAAATTAAACTAATTTTAAATTTTAAATTACATAAAAATTACAGATATAAAAATATTATTTACTTTTTTATGCATAGTATTGGTATAAGTATTGAGTTTTTTTAATGATAAAAATGTACTTGATTTTCATAATTTAGGGAGCAAAATATTTAAACTTAAAACAGTATAGAACTAAATTGTTAAATTATAAAAGGATAGGGACTATATGTAAATTTTACCACTCTTTTCTCTCACTCCTAAAAGCGTGAGAGAGAGAGAGAGAGAGAGAGAGCGTGTGTGAAAGAGGAGAGAAAAAGGAAGCGATTTTAGGGTTGGAAAGGGAGAGGAGAAGCTCAAAAAAGCGGAGGAGATAAAAAAAGAGGGGAATTTTTGGTGCAAAAGAGCTTCGGAAGCGATTCCCCGAATCCAATGTTTTAGATCTCGATCAAAAGAGGTATCTTTTACTTGATTTCGTGGAGATTCATATCAAATGCGATCCCTTTTGATTCGTTGTGATCTTATGCTTTCAAATTTTATGTTTCTCGCAAAAATTTGGTGTAGAAATGTTGGTTTAATCCCATTTTTTGCCAGAGAAGTTCTTCTTTTTTTCTTTTTTTTTTTTCTTTTTTGGTTTTAGAGGGTAGTATATTTTGGATTGTGGATGGTAAGGATTTGTAGTGAAAAATTAAGTTTTTCAAGTTGGAAATTTTAGGGAAAAAAAAAGTGTTTGTTGGATTACAATTGGGAGTTACTTGGATTGATGCTTGAGGAGAATGAGATCCTTTTTATGATGAGATGCAGTAGGATGCTATGGTAATTTTGGTTATATGAGATTATGTTAAATGGATAGAGCTCCCTGAAGAAGCACTAAGGGACTGTTTCGCCCTACTTCTGTTTCTGCTTCTGCTTCTGCTTCCAGCGGCAGCTGCCAAAAAAATTTCGAGTTTTGTGGTAGCAGAAGCAGGGATTTTATTTTGAGGCCGCAAAGCAGAAGCTCCCATCTGGAGCTTCTGATTCTGTTAGAGAAGCAATTGGGGCCGTCGGGGGGAATTTAATGTGAATGCTTCTCCTCGTATCTCTGTTCAGGCAACACTTTATCAAACAACACTACGCCCTACAGCAGGGCCAAATAGCAGCCCCAACGGCTTCTCACTATAGCAGAATCAGAACCTTCAAATTAGAGTTTCTGCTTTTAAGGTGCGAAACCTCGTTTCTCTTCCCCATCGCATCAAATGCTACAAGGCTTTTTTTGTCGCCAAACAATGATTGTTGATTGTTGATTGTTGCTTTTTGGGGTGAAGAAGTTGTCCTGGAGTAGAGGATCCATGTTCTCATGTCATATTATATTTATTTGGACTAATGTTAAATTCCAAATCCATGTTCGCAAGCCATTATGGATTCTACTGCTTTTCCATTCTAAAGTTTATATCTTGGTTGTGCTTTTTGCAGATCTCTTGCTATCCTGTTCTCTATGATGTTCTTTACGAGACACAAATTAATAATCAGCTGAGTGCGCGCTGCTTCATGTATTAGGCACCTATGTTGCCAAAAGGCTAAAGGATATGGAGAATCTTACTGCTGGTTCTTACCTTCAGGGTGAGTCGTCAAAGAAATTTCTTTTTTCTTCTTTTTTTGCTTCATAACTTCCAAAGTTGATGACTTATCAAGACCCAAGTTGTATGATCTTACTTTTGTTGTTTGGAACCATCCTTATATATTTTATATAATATTCTTGCCTTTTTTAAAAAACTTTTTCTTTTTGAGTCTCATCTATGCTATCCTTTTGGCTTAGTGTGATTTTTTTTTCTTTTTTTTCGTTGCCTATTTATTAGCTTATAGAGATAATCTAAGACGAAGTCGTCCTTTAGAGGCATTTAAACATGTCTGAAACTAGCTTAAACTAGTAGGGTGAAATGGGGTGGATAATGTCCATTCGTTCCGCTTTTGAATTCGAGTAGTGGTTGATATAGTTCCAGATTTCCTTGCCATCACTGAATGTGGATCCATATTTGTATCCTTATACTTCTTCTGATATGAATATGGATTAAAGGTTTCTGTCCGAATATATATATATATCCAACATATATGGTAAAGATGACAAAATCTAATTTTACTAGTTCGACTTTATGTACACTTTTTCATACATTTTGGTGAGTCTTTAATTGGCTCGTTCTATGTATCGCTGTGATATAGAATATTTCCTGTTATATTTATGTACATTTGAAGCAAATGTACATATATAAGATAACTGATCTGCTCTCTGCGGACTCTGCCCTATAAATCAGACCATTGTCATGTGCTCGCTTGTTTTTGAGCAGTTCAATTTCAAGCGATATATGAATCGAGTATGAATTTCCTGGAACATGTTTACCTTTATCAAATATAATCGGACCATGTCTATGGCTTATGAATGAAACTCCCCTTTGGACCTCTTACGATTCCAAAACTGTTAGTTTTCCAGATTGGGTGAATTTAAGCACTCCCATCGACTGTTTTTCTGTTTTTTTTTTAAGTATCTTTCTTTAAGTACTTCTACATACATTACTATAGCAAATTTTGTCGTTTCTAAAGTAAATTTGTCAATATTGCAGGTTCTCTATATCATCGACTAATTCTACTCACAATTTGCCTATGTGGTTTGCAAGATGTAGTATCTCAAAAAACTGAATTACAACCCAACGACAAATTTATGCTGTCCGATCCGCCGATCGGACTCTTCGATCCAATAGAAATTTCGCCAGCTGTCGTACCACGTAACCCATACCCTATCGAGCCTTTTTCCCCAATGTACCCATCTTTCCCGACCACGTACAATCCAGTGTTAACAGGAAAATGCCCCATGAACTTCTCTTCAATTTCCGACATAATGGAAATAACAGCATCTGATTGTTCTGTGCCCTTAGCGTCTTTCGTTGGTAACGTCATTTGTTGTCCCCAATTTAATAGCTTATTGCACATTTTCCAAGGCACTTATAGCAGTGAATACAATACTCTCGTTCTTAATCAAGCGGCCGCAAATGATTGCTTCTCCGATGTTATAACTATACTAGCCAGTAGAGGAGCGAACAGTAGTATCCCTTCCCTTTGTTCGGTGAAGCCATTAAACCTCACTGGCGGTTCGTGTCCGGTGAAGGATATAAATGCTTTTGAGAAAGCAGTTAATGTAACCAGATTACTAGATTCATGCAGCAATATCGACCGGCTCAAAGAGTGCTGTAGGCCGGCTTGCCAACCGGCTATTATGGAAGCTGCATTGAAAATCTCATTTGGAGGAACAAGCATGTTGGATAACACTAATCTACCGGGAAGTGCTTCTTCTATTGATGTTGTTAGCGATTGTAAAGGGGTGGTATACGCGTGGCTTTCAAGGAAGCTGTCGTCGGAAGCTGCTAATACTGCTTTTCGGATATTATCAGGTTGCAAAGTAAACAAAGGTAAGACTTGCAATCTTATTGGTTTTTTCTCTCTAGTAGTATATTTGACGGGCTTGTCTCTGAAATTTTATGTCTCCTTTAAACTATAAATTTTATGCCTCCTTCCATTATTGTTACTGAGGCAATATAAATCCCTTGGCTTGTAGATTGCTGGTATACATTGTAGATTTCAGGGTTTCCTTGCACTTTACCCGTAGTATATCTGACACATCGACCAACCTATATGTATTTATGCAAGTTCTTCTATATGAGATCACTCGTTATCCTATGGTTTTTGCTCTAATTTCATGGTTGGATAACATACCAAATATGCGGCATTTGATTCTAAATTAGCAGCAAGCTAAAAGGGAATTCGGAGCAAAACACATTCTCAAACTACACTTTGCTTATGCAATGGCTAAATTGCAGAAAACCCACTGAAAATAGCCCGAGTACAAATGGCACTGTTTTGAGGTTTATTTATTTATTTATTTATTTACTTTTTGCATTTCAGCCTTGTGGTTGTGAATTTGTGATTGTGCAATCACATCAAAATCACGTCCTAATATATGACCTTTGCACTTGTAGTTTGCCCTTTGGACTTAAAAGAGCCTTCATCTGTCATCGAATCGTGCCGCGGTGCGACTTCTTCTAGTTCTTCCTGCTGCGCTTCATTGAATATGTACATTGCAACTCTCCAAAAGCAGATGTTGATCACAAATAGGCAAGCCATCAACTGTGCGACACTTTTTGGTTCGATGCTACAAAAAGCTGGTGTAAAAGCAAATATTTATGACCTCTGCGAAGTCGACTTAAAGGACTTCAGTCTTCAGGGTACGTATATAACTCAGTAGATCATCTTTAGTAGTACGGGCTTTTACATATATGTATTCCTGCAAAAAAGAAACTTTAATAGTACGGTTTTAGAGGCGGCATCTTTCGAAGTTACAAAGATTAAGTTTCTCGAAGGCATTTATGAATTTCAAATTTGAAGGCATATATAGGCCTCATAATTTTGCAGGGTTTTTTTATGTAAAAGCCTCGTAATAATATGCTTTCAACTTGGTCCAGTATCTAATCTTTGTTTGTGTTTTGTCGACTCACACCATGCACCTCGGACAGCATATGGGCAGCAAGGTTCGATTTATAAATCTAATCTATTTAGCAAATTTTTTTAGTGTGAATAAAAGCTAACATCAAATTTCTTTCGGTGAAGGATGTCTACTTCGAAGTTTACCTGAAGACATTGTCTTCGACAATGTTACGGGCTTTAGCTTTACGTGTGACTTGACCGACAATATCGCTGCACCATGGCCTTCCTCATCCTCTATTTCATCTTTGCCGCTTTGTGCCCCAGGTATGGAAATGTCACATAGTTATCAATTTTGAATTGGAGCTTGTGCATTTGTATCCCTGTAAAACCATCCATTTATATATATACCCCTGTAGAATTTGAATTCCATGCATACCATTTTTAAGGGTGGTTTCTTGCAAAATACCCTTATCTTATATTAGAACCCTTTTTTTTTGTTATTTATTTATTATTTTTCTTGGAGGAGGATCATTTTGGAAAGTTCAAGTGTATATATTATTATATTCATTAAAGAGCATTTGAAGAACATGCATGAAAAATGTAGATCTCACACGAATAGATATGTAAATGAAAGTCTTTTGCAAGTGTCTTTTTTCATCAGCACATTTTGACGGTGTTGCTTGGAATAATGCAGTATTGCGTAGACTCATATAATCTTGTTTTTAATCAGGAAAACAAATTCCAGGTTGGTGATATTAATCACATATTGAAACTGTGTTTCTTTTTTCGTCCTCTTTTATCCAGAAATGTCGTTGCCTGCATTGCCGGTACCCCAGACCTCAGGAATCTCAGGTATGTTAAGTGTGATTAATATCCTGACCTCTTTGCCCATTAGTTAATTCGATTCAATTTCAAATAATAGATTGGAAAAGTGGGTCAGAAGAATTGACTTTTTACGAGCACTATTTAGGTTAATTTGTGAAGCAGTTCTTATTTGATCAGGAAGACGGATGGGGGATGAATTGGTAGAAAGCGTTAATGAATCCATTAATCAGCTAGAAAGCAGGAACTCACCATAATATGGTTGATTATTGAGGAGTTATAATTAGGCATGTTTGTCGTATTTTTGCAAATAAAATTTTCTGTTCAATGACAAATTCTTTCTATTCATTTACTCCCCCATCCTAGTTTTCCAGACGCAGATTGGCAAGTTTGAAGAAAAATCAGTGAGAAGCACTTTTTATAAGCAGTACGCGGTATAATTAATGAATGAAGCTGGATGAGAATGTGGTGGTAGAAAAAATAGATCTTTTATTAGAACGTTAGAGCTTGCGAATTTGAAAGTAATGAACGGTCGCTAAACCAAAACTTGTAGTCTTTGTTTGGACACCAGAATAAGTTATTCAATGATAACTTGTTTAGTTTGAGGATTTTCTTCCGCGATTGGAAGAAAGAAGTTCAATTTTTTGTTTCTGGAAAACTTTGGTCGTCCACGATTTGGTAGGATAGGTATTCCATTTGAGTAAATCGAAAAAATATGCCGAACAAGATGTTCATGCATCCAAATCGGGCCACACTGTTTACGCACCTATTTCGAAATATGCTATAGTTCAGGTTCTGTATGCGCAGTATGGAATGGCCGCCGAGAGAACAAACTGTAAAATTGCAACTCTTGACGATGCTCTCCAAAACAAGGTCAATATTAGGGACTAACTAACCCCTTTTCAGCGCAGTTAGAATTCGGCGCTTATATAAGAGTGGTTTGATCTTTGGCATGCTCTTGCACAGATCTACATAACCACCAGCTGTGTCAAATTAGTTTACAGTGAAGCAATAAGACTTGTTCTTTACTGAATTACTCGTTATTTGCCAAATCTGACGAGATTTCGGACTGCACTATGCAATATGCAATAGTTTTCATATCTTAATCGCCATGCTGCGGTGTCTGATGCGCTGAACTACCGGTATTCGACTGAAGCGGTCGATATAAAAACCGTTATATATATATGTATATAGGATGGGTTTTTATCTGGCGAACAATTTGTCGACTTAAATGCACTTTCATTGTTAACTTTTACCTTTGACGACAAATCTGATGCTAATTCAGGTAATTCTGGCAACTTGATGAGAATTTTGCTGCCACTCCTGTATTTGGTGCTTGTTTTGAAGTAAAATACATGGCCATGGGTTTCATCAAAGTTCCATCCACAAGATGATGCAGTGGATTGTATATTGAGCTCTGATTCCTTCTCATGTATAGTGCCTCTCTCTCTCTCTCTCTCTCTCTATATATCTCTCTCTCTCTCCTTTTTTTTAAAAAAATTATTCTTTTCCTTCTTTTTTTTTTGGTGTGGGTGGATGAGATGTTGTTAAATTTATGAACTAGAAGGGACTTTTCATATTTTTTGGGTCTTGGATTGAACCTAGGGCTTGGAATGGAAAAAGACCCTTATTGGAAAAAGGACACCATGGGAGTTCATGATATGCCCTAATTTGGTCACCATGGTTCTTCTGTTAATATAGACAGTATGTAGATGAGTTTCTCTTATTGTGGATTATTTTGATTCAGCTATATCTAACGTTTCAAAATTTTGACTTGACGACTTAATTTTTCAATTTGTTTGATTTGAGTTAGTCAATGATACAGTAATTGTACAATTTGAATGCATCATTTATCTCTCTGTTTCTCTCGTTTTAAAGATCATTTTGAGTAGGCTATACATGATTCAAAATTTTGATTTTATTACTCAATTTTTTAATTTATTTGATTTTAGTTAGCCAACGGTAGTTTGACTTTAAAATTTAAGCTAATTATTTTAATGTATTTATAGTTGTCACAATTATATGAAGTATACTGACTAAATTTGTAAAGATAAATGACGCATTTAAATTTTACCATCAATATATCGTTGATTGATTGAAATCAAACAAATTGAGCTAAATTTTTTGTATGTATTTCTTTTTCCTTTTTTTTTTGTATGAACTTTAAACTCAAGTTCTATTTTGGTCCGCGAATTTTTTAATTCAACGCAAACAATATTTTGATTTAGTGTCTGAACTTGGACAATGTTTAATTTTAGTCCTTTTTTTAACATAAAAATTGTTTTTTGCATTTGGTTCATCAATATGTCAACATGCTCTTCATATATATATATAGAGAGAGAGAGAGAGAGAGAGAGAGAGAGAGAGAGAGAGTTGAGCTGAAATGCTATCGGTAGCAAACGGGTTCTGTTGCCACCCATTTGTTTTCAATGATGGAGTTTCCAAATCGACGATTGGTACCGTTGATCATACCAATCGTCGATTTGGAAACTCTATTATTGAAAACAAATGGGTGGCAACGGTACCACTTGAAGCATCTAAAAATTAAATTTTATACTTTTATGATATTGTTCTCTTGTTAATCAAGTGGACACAAATGAAAGGCTGAGAATGAATATTCTTTAAAAAGTGCTGATATGAATCTTACAATCAAAATCGAGAATATAAATTTTGTTCTACATAGTTTAAAAAATTTTCTAATCAAAATTCAATTGATTTGAATATCTTTATACCGTTAAACAAGAAAACATTTTATATTGACCATTAAAGTTATAAGTTTTGAAATCCTTTGATTATTAGGTCAATGATGTCGTAAAGTGAAATTTGGTTTCTATATACTTCAAGTGGTATAGATCATATTCAATGGTGCGATAAGGGTTAATAAATGGATTATATAGTTTATAACTTGTTTTCTAATAGTAAATACTTTAGGACAAGAATGAAATACTTCCAAAGAGTGTAGGGTCTCTAATATTAAACTTGGATGCCCTAATAAGGTTGCAAATGGATTTGGGTTGGTGAAGCTCTCGCCTCGATCCGCTCCGAATAGAATGGTAAATGGCAATAAAAAATATAGAAAAATATAACCTGCTCCTAATCCGCTCTGATCTGCCGAAAAAATAGTGCGAAAGGTAGGTGACCTTTTTTTTTTTTTTTTTTTTTTTTTTTTTCTTTTAATCCGCCCCAATTTGTTAAAAAATCGTCAAAAATTCGCTCTTTCCCCTATCCACTCCAAATGGAGCAGTAAGTGGGGGTCAATAGTCGATCAAAAATTAACCCATTTTGAATTCTGAATTCGCCCCGACCCAAATTAAACTACATAACAATAAAGTAACACATTTTACGTGCAGTAAAATAACATATAATAAAATGTAATATTTTACTAGCTTATTTTTTGTCACGTCCCACTATCGTCAATTTGGTCGATTCGGGTCCGTATACAGACGCCGAACGAATAGAACCTCCTCTGTTCGTCCAAGGCTCAACAACAACAACAACAAACATGTATAAAGAAATGTCCAGAAAAAATTTCAATATACATGGCTTGCTCGAGGGTAAGCAACACAGGCAAGTGAAAGTAAATAACTAAAGCATTCATACATTGTATCTTGATTTCTTTAAATCAAATACAAAGCTTACATAATTATTACATTCATTCTTCCAATATACATTACCATCTCTCAAATGAATAATTTATATTTACTTTCATCAACTATAAACAGATGAAATAAATAAGATACAACTATACTCAATGGATGTCGCAATCTATAGCGCGCTATCCCTGTCGCGATCCTCGATCACCCTGCACGAACTAGAACCTGCATGGTTAGTGGGGTGAGAACTACTAAAAGTTTCCAGTGGGTTCGGCCGCCGACCTCGCCGACTCACCCATTAGGTCTATTCAGGCATATGTAGGTAAGAAAAGAGAGTAGATAGTAACCAGTTATAATATGTAACTACTACAATGCCTGTACAAAGTTGAAAAGAAACAGTATTTAACATATGAAATTTATGCATGCATGCTGTTCATAATTATTACCCAATTAAACTGATTAGCTCTTTGGTTAACAATCACTCACCGACGAAATTCCAAGTATCGGGAAGACACAAGCTACATCCCGATGAGACTTTTGTGCCATCCAAACAGGCCCTAATTTAAAGTGGACTTTTGCGCCATAAAAGGTGACCACTCCTTTCACAAAATAAAAAATTATTATAAATTTTTTAATAGTCAAATTGAGATAAAATTAATCCTACAATATTTAATAATATCTAATCCCTCTCAATCCCTATCTTTAAACAGCTTGATTCATGCCTTGGCTGAATTTTATTTAAGAACACAATAGTTTGCTTAATTATCTCCATTAATTAATAATTATGTGGTCGTTTACTCAACGGTCGACATATTTAATTAATATTGATTGCGTCACAAGTGATATGTTATGAGAGGTAGTGTTATTGACATACTGCATTTTTACTATTGACAGATAGATTTGTTATATTCGATCATTATTTATTGTCTGGCGTCCAATAGACTCCAATAATTTTGGCATATGAATTCATATATATAATATATATGAACTCCACTAATTAATGACAATAACTAAGATTACTAACCTATATATCATGTAACTTGAGAAGGACTAGTCCAAAAAATCAAAGTTAAATACAAGTGCATGTTAGGAAAAAAAAAAAGATTAGATAAGTGATTAGAAATTTGGAGTTAATGTAATACATAAATTATGAAAGAAGATTAGCACTTATTGCTATATTGAGATATTGTAGAACCCATTGACCTCACCAAACATGGAATTAAGAGCAACTTGAGTTTCAGATGAGCGAGTTCAAATTAAGAATATGCCCTAGTTTACAAATTGGTAGTATTTGGTGGGAGATTAATGAAACTAATTAAGTTGTGGTCAACCCCTCCAATGCTGCAATAATCACAATGCTCAAAAAATACCACGAAATATAGTTGACAAGTCAGTTTTGAAATGTGACAGTTAAACAAGCAATTTTTCTTCTCAAAATTTATACATAACACCTGGTATCGACATCATCGTTCGAAAAGCTTAACTATCCACTAGTTGTTATACATATAAAGCTACTCATTAATTGCAGGTTTGGAGCATTTTATTTTTCATTTACTCAAAAATGCATATAAAGCATATCGTAATCGGCCTCCGAGTCATCCTTTCAGTTATCTAATCACGATGATCAAAGCCTTCTAAAAGTCTAAAATCAAACTCCTAACTCACAATCACAAATAGAAAATCTCAAAATATGTATGTTATCATTGAATATCATATTCTGACATCCAAGCTGGCCCAACATGTAGTATACATCCTCCTTTATTGTACTTTTGCAGTACACCTTAGGGCCTAGGTCAATGCATAAGAGAAACTCCATGAACCCACAAATAAAAGGCAACATCATCACCAAACCATTTCTTATCATCCAAAATCACTTTAGTTAGAGAGAGAGAGAGAGAGAGAGAGAGAGAGATGACAATGAAGGCTTATTTGATTCAACTAATTATTTTCATCTTCTACTTGTTTAGCCTCTCCCCAAAAGTGATTAACTCACAACAAACAGATTCTTGCAACACCAACCTCACCATTTCCCACCTCCTCCCCTTCAATGCCTTGTCCCTCAACTGCATCTCTGCATGGAGCTCACAAAACTTCATATTAAGGGTATGTGTGTATTTTTACATTTTTCAAGTGATTTATACCAATATTTTTCGGAGTTGAGCTTTCGTGCTTTTAAGTCCACAAGAGTATTTGTGCTCGTGACTTTTTATCCATCGGATCGCTTCAAGATTCGTAAAATACTAGTAAGGAAACTTTATAATGCTGCACGAATTTTGAGACAATCTGACGGTTAAAAAGTTACAAGCACGTTAAGCTCCTGTGATTTTAAAAACATCGGAGCTCAACTCTATTTTTCATGTATATATTCATCCAACTACAACACTTGACAGCATAGAAAATCTCTACATTTTTCATTTTCCTTTTTTTTTTTTTTGTGCCTTTAGTCTTTTGTTTTTGTTGTATTTAAATAATCAGAAATTGTAAGGAGGTGAGTCTAATATATATATATATATATATATATATAGTTACATGCATTGCATGGACTTATATATTTTTACATTCATGTTGTTAGGAACTAATGTATTTGATGTGAAAGGTTTCTCCAACTATTAGATAAGTTTTTTTGGATTTTTTTGGAGTGCTTTAGCATTTGTATCAGAGCTTGATTCATACTTTAATTGCATATTTTTGACCAATTGAGTGATTGTGTGCTAATTGTGCCTAATGAATTAACCTACCAGTTTCATTTTTTTAGCAGATTTAAGTCCTACCTTTTGTGTGTTTTTTTTTAAATTTTTTTTCTAAACTTTGTGATTTTGTGATTAATATTTCTTTTGAATGAGACTGATCAACTATAGATGTTAGAATAAGGCTAAATTACAAAAAAATCCCCTGTTAATAATATCCGCTTTTTTACTTTCTCCTCCTATCATTTAAAAACATACACTTTATTCCCTTAAAAAATAAAAAATGTTCACAGAAAGGTACGCTGTGACAAAATGACCAAATTACTCCTCATCTTCTTCGGGTTGGGGGTGGACGGAGAGGTAGGCGAGTGTGAGGGTAAGGCGACGGAGGCAAGCGAGGGCGTGTGTGTTGGCATGGACAGAGAGGTGGGCAAGGGCGAGGCGGCGCGGCCGACGATGAGGAAGGAGGAGGATTTTAGGGGTATTTTAGGTATAAAAAATAGGATATAAAGGGAACCTAATGGAACACTGACGGCGGAGGACAAAGTGAACATTTTTTTATTTTTTAAAGAGGCAAAGTGTAGGTTTTTGAATGACAAAAAAAAGTAAAAAAAACGGATATTGACCGGAGAGTTTCTTATAATTTAGCCTTAAAATAAATCCAATTGCAAAACGTTGAAAGCCTGGGGACCAAAGACAAAAAAGCAAAAAGAATGAGGACCTATATGCAATTTTACCATTTTACACTTGCCTGATCTTGGGCCAAACCTTGTATAGTATGCAAATACTGGACCGGGTCTATGGAGTTTCATCTTGTCGGCACTCGACACGAGCTCCTACGTCGCGATCGGGTTCTCCGACGACGGGCAGATGGTCGGAAGCAGTGCAGTGGTCGGGTGGTCCCCACCGGGCGGGCCAGGCCTGATCAGACAGTACTATCTGGGGGGCAAGAACCCGTGGGAGTGCCCGCCAGACAAGGGCGATTTGAAATTGGTTACTGGAACTTCTGCAATTCTGTCACAATCTTCGCGACTGTACCTCGCATTCCAGGTCCAGACTGACCAGCCAAAGCCGTACTTGATCAACTCGGTCGGCCCGCGGAACGACCTCCCATCGCCGTCGGCCGGCTTCCTGCTGTCCGAGCACCGCGACCATGCCTCGACTTCTATCAACTACATCACCGGTATTTATCGACTGACCAGCACAATGATCATAAACTTTATACTTTTTAGGAAAAACTTCAAAAACCCCCCCTGTGGTTTCGCAATATCTCACTTTGCCCCCCCCTGTGGTTTAAAATGTATCAAATTGCCCCCCTGTGGTTTCGTTTTTATCTTTTCGGTAGCTTTTTCGTTAATATTTCATTAAATTATATACAAAAAACTTCAGATACCCATCTAGATTTATCAAATATTCACTTTAGTACCCTTTAATTTTAACTTTACCACTGATTTAAGAAAAAAATATAATGAAATTGATAAGAAAAAGAGAAAAAAGAAACCACGGGGGGGCAAATTGATATATTTTAAACCACAGGGGGGCAAAGTGAGAAACTACGAAACCACAGAGGGAGTTTTTGAAGTTTTTCCTACTTTTTAAACAACCAGTAGAAGTGCACGTGCGATGTACATTACATTAATAAAAAAAGTTAAAATGTAAGAAAGATCATTTTATATGTATATGTAAATTTCTTATGATTAACAAATTATTTTTTATTATAATTATCTAATTTGACTAAAAAATAGGAAGAATCATAGTAGATTCAATGCAGGTCATTTATCTATTAAAGTTGAATTAATTTCAAAACCTAAAAATCATGTCTGTTGATAAGTTAAAAAACAATTACTAGAGAATAAAATTAAATTAAAATTTATGAAGTTATTTTAAATATATATATATATATATAGGTGTGCTTTATGAATAAAACATTAATTTGCTCTTAATTTGTTGATTAGTATAAATGAATTACATCAGTAAATTAACTTTTTTGAAATCATTACTTGCTTTTTTGTGCATAAACCCTTCTACTCACAAAATTTCACCATTTACACCAAGTTATTTTATGGTAAGAAATTGTACTCCCAAATGTTACATATGTACAAATATCTAAATTTAAAAATATATTTGATTTTTTTTTTTTTTTTTTTTTGAGAGATAAGTAGCACTCTACCCGCTTCGTTTATTTCATTTAGAAATAAACTTAGCTGGAAATGTGAATCAACTAGAATTCGAACTTTGACGATAGAGAGTTGTATGGCTTGTTTGGTTTAGGAGTCATATCAGATGCCGGTGAGGAGTCAGCGTTTTCATCGCCGCAGCGGCACGGACTGCTGGGGATGCTGGGGTGGGGGGTGCTGATCCCGATGGGTGCCGCTGCGGCGCGGTACTGCAGGAACTGGGATCCACAGTGGTTCTACGCCCACATGTCGGTCCAAGGGATCGGATTCGCGCTGGGCCTAGCCGGGATCGTGATCGGATTCAAGCTCGACGGTAGGGGGGTCAATAATGTCGATGCTCACACGGCGCTCGGCATTATCGTCTTGGCTCTGGCGTCTCTCCAGGTTCATACGGTTTCTACTTTTAATAGTTAAAAGCTTATTTTTATTATTTTGTATCGCATGCAATGATAAAAGTCAAATCAAATTCGACCTAATTTTTTATTTTCTTCAAGTTTTTTTTTCAAAAAAAAATATGAAAAATTATTTTCTTCTGTCACCTTTGTGGAAAAATTGGGTTAAAAACTACTTTGACCTATCAAATGATTTTTAAATCTATTTTAGTACACTCAGAATTATACTGCAAAAATACTTTTAATTTATTTCCACACATTTCCTACTTGCTAAAGTTTTTATTTTTATATTGTATTTGGTAAATTAAAAAATAAAATAAAATTGGCACAACACATTAAGGGATTTTTAAAAAAATTTTTATTTATTTAGGGCTCCACTTGAATTTAATAAAATGTATTTTGGCTTTACAATTCTGAGTGTACTTGTACCTTGTGTTGTACTACACTTTGAACTTATTTTTAATGAAAACCCTAATATCAGAAATTATGAAAATCCAAAATGGTTATCACGTTACATGATAATTAAACATGATAATTAATCATTTGATGATAATAATAATATATTCACTAATCATCTTACATAAATACAATTATCTTATGATGATGGAGAGCAAAAATAAAAGAGAATTTTTTTGGATTACTAATTATATATGCATATAACATTGACACACTATTATCAGAATTCGTATAATAATGCGGGAATTAATTAACATGATAAACTACAATTACATCAATAATTTGCTACAAACATTATCATTGTTCACTAACTAATTTATCCGTTTAATTTGTTAGATAATTGCATTGTTCGCTCGTCCCGACAAATCGTCGAAGAATAGGAAATACTGGAACTGGTACCACCACAACGTCGGAAGGAGCGTGATCGCTATCGCAACTGCAAACATATTTTTCGGGCTATCGATCGCGAGCGAGAAGAGCGCGTGGTTCATCGGTTACAGCGTTTTCTTAGGGCTTTCGCTTATTATTTGTATAATTTTTGAAATTAAAAGGTTCATGAGCAATGAGTGAAATATGTTAAGAATTAATGCACTATTCTTGGAGAACTTAACCAAATTAATTTGGTTTGTAATACCTAAGTGTATAATTTTTTTTTTTTTTTTTTGGTGTTAGTGAATCATTGGAACTCAATGAGATGGATATTAAAGGAAATAATTGATCTACTTGATGTATAAGAAACCATTTAATTGAAATAATTGCTTTGAAGTTCTTACTTTTCAAGCAAGAAGAGTTTTCATTATTAGGATTTTGATCGCACTAGATTAATTGGATTATAATATCAGAGGGGTAAAATAGTCAATTTATCTTACTCACTAACCAAAGTTAAATATTTTACCTGCAGTTAACTATATATTTCTAACGAATAGTAACAAACAGGGATATATTTGAAACCGTTAGGACTTTTTGAGGGATAAATCTGATAATTTAAATTTTGTACGAATATATCTGTTATTTGATATGTTTATAGGGAGTTATATGAATTATCTCTTATACTAGCTAAACTTGTAGAAATAAATAATGTATTTAAATTTTGAAATCAATGCATCATTGAGTGACTCAAATCAAACAAACTGAGATATTGGACGGTAAAATTAAAATTTTGAATAATTATATATAGCTGATTCAAAATGATTCATAGTTCAGATAAATTATGTACGTTATTCTTGGAATTAACAATTACCTTTCAAATTTAAGAAAACTCATGGAAAATTACAAATTAGAAGAGCACTAAGTAACTTTTCCTAAAAAAAGGGAAAATTTTGCTTTTAAAAAAAAAGAATCATAGGTGAGGTGCCAAAATCAGAACCGTTCATAGGTGAGGGGTCTCCACACACTTTTACAAACGTGCTTATGTACTTGTGTAAGGAACCGGTTCGATCGGTCTAAACCGGGCCGGTCGAACCGGTTTCAAGAACCGGTCCAATTTTACCGCGGGAGTAATCCTCACACCCTCTACTCACGGAACCATGATTTGGTGGAGGTCCACCACTCCCAAGCATGAGACCACTTCATCCACCGTTCATCACGCGATGTGAGCGAATTTTAAAGTAATGTGAACGGTGGATGAGATGGTCTCGCGGTGAGGACATTCCCCACCAACTTTTTAGTCCACGCATTATTTATCCCCCACCTCTTAAACCCTTTTTCTCCCTCTCTCTCTCTCTCTCTCTCTCTCTCTCTCTCGCTTCGATCGATCTCGAATCGCCCTTTTACGATCCCCAATTCGCCACATCGATCGATCCAAACCCCGTTTTCTCCTCGATCCCCGCTTCCCCGCATCAAATTTGGTAGATTTCGCACCTTGATTCCATGGTTTCTTTCAAATTCATGCTAGTTTAATGCAACTTTGAAGAAATTTGTATGAATCGAGATGCTTTTCATGGTGTACGTGAGATTAGATCTTTTGCTAGATATTGTAATTGTATAACAGTAGTTGTCTTGCGGATGATCACATTCTTGTAATTTTGGGGGTTCATAGGATTTGCTTAGTTGAATTTTAAGTTGTTTTTTTTGTCTAATTTGTTGTTTTAATTCATGATAAATAAATCTGGGAATAGTGTAAATTAAGATTCTTTTCATGGTGGTTGTGTGATTAGATCTTTGTCTTTTTGTCATTTTTTTTTTAAAACTAGGTTTTGTAGTATTAATTTTATAGTAGCAATCGCTATGCGGATGAGCACGTCTTGTAATTTAGGAGTTGTGGCATGTATTGAGATCCCATTTGTGTTACTTTAGTTGAATTTTTTAGTAATTTTTTTGGTCTAGATTTGTTGTTAGAAAGTATTTTCTTGCTTTTAATCGAGACTAATTTTACTGAGATCCCATTTGTGTTACTGTAGTTGAATTTTTTAGTAAATTTTTTGGTCTAGATTTGTTGTTAGAAAGTATTTTCTTGCTTTTAATCGAGACCAATTTTATTGGATTTGGATGGGTTTTCATGATGTGATACCCTTAATATATGAGATATATAATAGGGCTAAATCTTTTAATCCGATTATAGCATTTTGGATGGTGATTAGGATAAAAAGGTTAAGAGGGTTAAGCGTGTTAGGGCAAGAGTAGTTCTAGGATGGGCGACCTTTGGGAAGCAGGGCCTCACATATGAGGATAACCAAAATTTATGATTTTGAGGTTAAATTGAAGTTTGAGGAGGATTCTAAGCTCTTAAACCCTAAATGCACATTCACAACCAAAATGTGAACCATGATGACAAATGTACAATCTTTTGTTGTTCCGAAGAATATAACTGAATATAGTCCTATGCAGCCGAGGGTTCAACTCTTTATCAAATTCATTTAAATTGTCTTTACCAAAAATTCTTTACCCGAAACCATTTGAAATTTGATTTAAAGTAAGTCGAACTATTAGAATGAACTGTAGGCAAATGAAATGTTGAAAGATAGGGTTAGTGGCTGTTATAAGCCACTGAAAGAGTTTATTTTCTATTCAAAAGTTGATCTTACTAGCAGGCCCCTGTACATTTATCCTCAATTAATACAACTCGGATGCTCAAGTAGAAATACATCATATATTTGTCGAGAATCCCTTTTGTTCTCATTAAAATTTGAACAAATTTTATATAGTTTGGCAGTTAAAGCTGCAGCTACATGATAGAATTATAGAGACTCTCTCTTGACTTAGTTGTAACGGAAATTTCTAGTTGTTTGAATCTGGAATTTGTATGGTACACGATCAGATTCTTCAGAGTTGGTTTCTTCACTTATCGGTATTTCTATTGTGGAATAAAGTTGTGAATCAGCTGAGAGATTTGATCATCTATTTAGTTGCTGGAACTTGACAAAATGCTGCTTTACAATTAATTTTTGCAGAAATTGAATTGATTGATCTTTCAAATGTTTTACATGGGGTTTGCATATAAGTCGCAAAAATCTGGTATTATAGCAGCATAATACTATGGTGACTGCATTTTCTGTTATATGAGATGCAGTCTTTCTTTAATCACTTTGGGCTTGCTTAGTGTTGATGGAACTTCTTTGAAAGTATTGCTTTTAAGTTGCGCTATTTGAAAAGGCACCAATAGCTTTTTAGCCAAAAACCCCAATTCCTGATAGCTTCCTACTACAGCAGAAGTAGAAGCAGAAGCTTCAAACTGGTTCTTTTTACTACTAAACCCCAAAAACTCATTTCTGCTTCTGGCCACAGCAAAAGCTAGTATTTCCTTTTTCTCCTTTTTTTGTTTTTACGCCCCAAAGCCTAGGTGCTTTTGCTTTTACTAAAGAAGCACAAGTCTAAATAGGTGCTTGATTCCACCATGGGAACTACCGGTGTGGTTGGAGCTTGTTTATATGTCTACTGTTTATTGCTGTTGTACATAAGGCAGAAAATCATAGCTGATTTTTAAAATTAGTTAAATCCTATTTTATCAAATGGCTTTCACACTATTGCAAGATATTATGTAGGATCGGATATCTCTGGCTACGATCTGACCTGCATTTAATTAGTTTATGTGTTATTGAACTTTTTGAAACGCTATGGGTCGATTAAAATGTAGAATGAAATTGACTAATTTATTGTGCCATTCTTCTATAGAGCATTAACTAGAAGGTAAAATGGAACTCCCAGTCATAGATTCAGGCCCAGCAAAGGAAACTGGCTCGTTATTCCATTGCAACTTCTGCGACACGGAAGTGGTGCGTAAAACTGCACAGCTTCTGCTTCCCGGATTGGCTTCTGCTTGTGTGGATAACACCACCGGCGATCTTTTCAGAAACCCATCATTTGTAGCTGTTGCTTTAAGGAAGGAGATGGTTGAATATTTAACACGAAAAAGTGAAACATTTATCGCTGAATCGATTGTCGGTGGAGATAATACCAATCTGAACCAAGTGAAGGAAATCCCCGAACATCCAACCGATATCATACAAGACTTCATCGACGATTTTGTAAATTCGAAAAGGAACTTATTCAGCCGGGTTTCTAGCTGGTTGTCGAGTGAAAGTCGTGAAGATAAAATCGACGACTTTGTGCAGGAGATGGAAACAGAGAGCTTCTGGCCACAGGGTAGGAGAGAAGCCGTTTCAGAGCTTCTGCTTAAGAATGTAGACTTCAAAAGCGCTTTCCACTGTACTGAAACATTCGACACTTCGGAACAACTTGCTGAGCATAGAAGCCAGTGTAGTTTTCGTCCAGTGAATTGCTCAAATGAGGGATGCAAGGCGACATTCTCGGCTTCTCATACGGAGAAGCACGACTCCGTATGCCCACTCAAAGTGCTTCTGTGTGAGCAGAATTGCGAACAAAAGCTTACGAGGAGAGACATGGACCGGCATTGCATAACCGTGTGCCCTATGAAGCTCGTCAACTGCCCTTTCTACCAAGTTGGATGCGAGTCGGCTTTTCCACGGTGCACTCTTCAGAAGCACTGCTCAGAATTTATCCACGCGCACCTGCTTTGCGTCCTCGAAGCAGTTCATAAACAGGAGGCTTCGATGGAAGAGCTGAAGCAGCGCGTTCAATTGCTGGAAAAGGTTAGCCTTCTCTTTTTCTCTCTCTTTTTTTTTTTTTTCAGAAATATACATACCCCTGCAAAATTATGATGAACCTGCACATGTTACCGCACCTCACTAGATTCTACTGTAGTTCGTTTTTCTTTATTGATCTATTATTTCTAAGTCGTTTCCTATCAGGTTGTTCTTTTTTAGTTCAATTCTCACATATACCGTATAATGGCGTGAGTTCTTGTATGTTATTATTCCCGTATCTCTTCTGTTATCTCTTCTGTCGATATATGTTTTCTATCAAATTAGTCTTGCGAGTAACACTCGTTTACGCTGCTTTCGTTCGCAGTCGCATTCGCTGAATGAGTTCTCTGAAGCTTTGGATGTGAGGTCTCTAACTCTTGCAATCAAGGAGCAGGAAGCAAGGACGAAGAAACTCGAGCGCGAGCTTAGTAAGATTCAAAGAAACTGAAGCTTCTTTGCCTCTATAGATCAAAGAAGATTGTATGGGGCAAAATCATGAATGCAGTGAACATTTAAGGGGCTGAATTTTTTTTTCTTTTCTTTTCTTTTTTTTTTTTTTCTCCCAGTAGGGATACGTCGCGATCATTTTTTTTTTCTTTTTTGAGTAAAACAAAAACATTGAATCTCTTATACTACAGTAAGTAATGATACACTATTTTTTCTTGTGTGATATGTAGGAATATGGAGTGATGATTTTGTTAAATTCGAGCACTTTTCCTTTCCATACAAGAATGTGATTAGAAAACCTTAATATATCTCTGTTTATTGGTGTGTCTCTAGTGCCTTTTGTTGCTTTTTATTACTTTTTTAATCTTTTTCCACATGATGTATGTTTTAAAAAATTTAATATGTTTTAAAAATTTTGGTATTTCCTTTGGACTGTATTTAATTTAAATCATTCTCATTTGAATATATATATATCTAATTAAAGTTTGTATGCTTACTCCAATAACAACTCCAATAACAAGAAACAATTTGTTGGCTTTTGAGGCCTAATTTGATAATATGCAGCTAAAAGCATCACATTTTTTCTTTGGAAGATTCAAGAAAAATTCAAAAGCATTTTTAGTTTTTCAGATTTTAATTATTTTTTTTCTGACCTTGGTAGGACTAAAAGCCGTAAATTTAGCCGCTATATTATCAAACTAATATATGTAGAAGTAGGGATGTCAGCGAGTCGGATTCTGACGAATTTCAAAAACCCGAACCCGGCTACCAAATCCAAACCTGAACCTAAATCCGATGGATTTTAAAATTTCGCATTCAAACCCGAATCCGACCAAAAATTTTAAAACCCGAACTCAAATCTAAAATTTCGCATTCAAACCCGAATCCGACCAAAAATTTTAAAACCCGAACTCGAATCCAAAACAATTATTTTTTTTTATCATATTTCAAAATATTATATTACAATAAATCTAAATTTTAAAATATAAATTTAAAAAATATAACATCAAATATTTATATGTACATATTATAATGTAAAATCAAATTCGGATTCGGATTCGAGTCCTGGTCGGTACAAATAAAATTCATATCCAAATCCAAATTTGTTGTGTTTTTATTTTTTTTATATCCGTATATGAAACTATATCAGTTTAATATCGAATAAATCTACTCCGCTCGGATTCAAATAAAATTACAAATATTCATACCCATTGATTGATATCCCTAAGTAGGCCAAATGGAGAGATGTTGATAAATGAGATAGTAGAATCAAATGTTTGCAAAATGGAAGGTTAGCATCTTAAATTCACTTTGGTTCTCACCTTACAGTGTCCTAAATACTTTAAAAACAGTGCTTTACTTTACAATTATTAGAAGAAAAGGTTAGTTACATACATATATGGCAATGCATAAGCCCATCCTACATCTTGCATCTTTTTCTTCATATAAAAATTGAACTATTTGAAAAAGAAATATGAGTCTTTTTCTTCACATAAAAATTGAAAAGAGAAATATGAGACGAGATGAATGAAAAAGGAAAAAAAAACAACAACAACACTTCTCATGCTTTTTAATGCGGCGAGACGCTAAAATAAGCGTCTGCCCGCCAGATTTAGGGCTTCTTTGAACTTCAAAAAGTAAAAAAAAAAAAAAAAAAAAAAGAAAAAAAAAAGAAAAAAAAAGAGAAAAAACTAGAAAAAGAACATCACAGCTTCAGCAAAGAGGAAACATCCCATCAGTGAAAATCCAAGATTCAGAACAATAAAATGGGCAAGTAGTGGATCATCAGGCTAATCCCACCAACACACCAATCAAAAGTTCCAATAAATCAATACCAGAAATGAAATCATATAAGAATCATAGCAAAGATCTTTCTTAGTTATCACCCGGAAAGAAACAAAAAAAAGTCTCATCATCTGGCATCCAGAATAAGGGGTAAAAAGGGGCAAAAAAGAAGACTAAACATCCATCGACCGATTAATAAGCAAATCTAGAACATGATTAAAAGCTTTCACACCTCCTGGACACTTAAACCTGCAAAAGAAAAAAAAAAAAAAAATTAATACTCGGTATTAATGTTGTAGACTTGTGGCGAAAACAATCTACTCTTTTGAGAATATTCTAGTTCGAGTTTTGATTTACGAAAATGGCCTTATATTTGACGAGGTTCAAGTTAAACCAAGCATATAGTATATAACCGTAAAGACGCATTAATGTCGAAGGTTTACTTATACGGAGGGGACAAAGATCATTTTGAAATAAAAAAGAAGGCCGACGGAGAGACCCACATGGAACAGTAGAGAAGCACACTGCGCATTTTATAAAGCACAGCCCTGATTCAAACTCGGGACTTACAGTATCAAAACGAGTATCTCATTCTTGACGTATACTACGACGATCAATTGCTGGGACAAGCGCTACATTACTGCGCTAAAATTCTTAGTCGGTCTATGTGTAAATGACTAGGAAAGCAACAGCTACTAATATCGAGTCATGGACAACAACATCTAGGGTTCGACGAGACCAGGGCCTCAGGGTTTCACCAATTAAGAGAATCTTAGATCACAAATGTCTATTACAAAAGTGATCAGTCTTTCTCTCGAACGAAGCTATTTGAACGAGCATCAAACAAAATTTGGCATCGTCAGTTCACTAGCTCGACCACCTAAATTGTAAAGTTACTGAAAAGAGTTCCGGCAATAATCGCCACCTACGATCCCTTCGAATTATATAGATTTTAGGCCATCGCATACTTTCGCAAAATTAACGGGGTTACTATCATAAACAACTAAATATGAATATGTGAAAGAATAGCAATTACGCCACACAGGATAATATGATGAAGCAATTAGAGTGTGTGAAGATCTAACCTGGAGGGAGAGATTGCTTCAACTTGTCGGCCTTCTCCGAGTCGAAGACGCACAGCGTGTAAAGGTACTTGGCGCATCGCACCTTGAACTTGACGACATCCTTGCCGCGCTTGATCTTCACCGACCGCGCATCTTTCCTCCTCGCCGTCAGGAGGAAATCCTTGATCTCATGGATCTGCTTCGGCTACAAACCGCAAAACAACACAAACTTGATCAAACAACGAGAAATCAAACACATAAAAACTGAAACAAAATCATTCTTTTCTTAAAAATAAAAGGAGGAAGAAGCTATTAAAAGACATAATACTTTGCTGTAATCCTCAAAAGAAAGGAAAACGAGAAAATGGGAACAAATTTACAAAAAAAAAAAATTAAACAGGGAAAATACCAGAAAAATCATATCTTTTTTTTTTTGGTTCACCAGTTAGATGCAAGGATTCATTAAAGGATAGTAAAATTAACACTAACCCACCAAAAAAGGCCAAAAATGAAAAGGAAACGAATCCAAAAGAATCAAATGCATAATAAAAACAAACCCTAGAAAAATGTATATGATAGGGAGCCATTACAGGACAATAAACTAAGCCCTAATCTTACCCCCCCAATAAAAAAAAAAACTACATAAAAAATAAAACACATAAAAAAAATGAATAATGCATCTCTTTCCTTCCACAAATACATGTCAGAGAGCCAATAAATCACATCAAACTTAGCCCTAATTCAAAAAAAGGATAAAAATAAAAAAGGCACCCAATCTACAAGAATCAAACAGATGGAAAACGAGAAAAAGGAGCTTAATCCAAAAGGAGGGACGAATCTACATGAATTAGGCACATAAAAAACCAGAAAAAATTGCATCTTTTTCATGAAAAGTTACATGCGGAGCGCCGCTCCGGATCAAATGGGACAACAATGAGAAAAATTACACGCAAAATTCGGAGATTAAGGAGAGGGGAGAAGCGTGCAAAGGTACCATTTTGGATCGGGATTTGTCGACGGCGACGTGCTTCGTCCTCCTCTCGAAACCCTAGCGAGGTAGAGGGGAGGGGACGAGGAGGTTTTATACAGCGACTCCGACGCATAATTATTTAAAAAATAAAAAAAGAAAAACCCTAGATTCTAATATACGTGAAATGACAAAAATGCCCCCAAGCTTATTTTCTCGCGGACCGGGTTCGGCGGAGTCCGGTTTATCGGGCCGGATCTTAAAAATAGTGGCCCAATTNTTTAAGAAATATAAATTTGGGCTCAGAAATGTCCCTATAAAATTCTGAGATGCGTTACGTGCGGTGAAATATATTTTATTTTATTTTATTTTCATAACAGGTCGAGTGCAAATCGCGTCGGATTAACTATCATAAAATTTCTGAAGCTTTGCCGTAGAATAAAAAAATATATTTCTATATGTTTTTGCATCAGATTTCTTTTTAGCTCAGTTGCGTCTGATACTTCTCAATACCAAAATTCTAAGTTGGATTGGATTTTTAAATTTATTTAATTGATTCGGGCCGGGGATATATCCGGCCCACAATCTTCTTGGACTAGGCTTAAATATTTTGTTGGGGAAAATGCATGGAGACCCTTGAACTTTAGCTCGTTTGCAAACAAAAAGATCCAATAAGCTTTATCAAATAGTTCTTTGGATCAGGATGTCGTGCATATGATTCTGTAAGACTTAATAATATTAAAAATTCTATGTTTTTCTCTTCCAGTTTTGATAATTAAGTATGACGATCGATGAATAAGTTGAATTGAACTTCAATTTTTTTGCTTTTTTTAAATGGAGAATAAAAAAAATAGTTTCTTTGTGTTTTGAAGCTTTATAGAACTATATACAATATATAGGGCCAAAACAATTATGTAATTAACAATTAGAGTAAAGATATTGTATTATGATGAGTTATTTTTGATAATAGAGTTTTCAAATCCACGATTCACATCGTTAAGGATTAACTTGAAGCTGAAATTTATTATTTTTTTGAAATTATTATAGAGAGGCAATTAAGAAGATATGAAACGAACGGTCAACATCGAATGACCTTTTCAACATAAAAGATCAGGTTTTTCATTTTAAGATCGGAGTTGTTGATCCTTGATCAATATAAAGAATTGAATTTTTTTTTATCGAAAATTTAGCTGATTTCAATTTTTTTACATTGTTAAACTAACCCTGCAGCCATTAAAATTATCAATATTAAGGCCTTNAGCCGTTGATTTTGAGCGACTTCGATCACTAGGCAAATAATATCGAAAAATCGCAAAATTTAGTTTTTAGATATTTCAAATACTTTAGATCAACTCATCGATTCAGAATATCTATCATTAAGAATGACTTGATAGGACAATAGCTTCTATCTTTTTAAGAGGATAATAGCCGGACTCTCTCTCTCTGTATATATATATATAGAGAGAGAGAGAGAGAGAAAGAGAGAGAGAGAGAGAGTGTGTGTCTATTATACTCTTATGAGTACGATCGCACTCGTACTCACAAGTCGTTTTCGATGATAGAGTTTTCGAATCGACGATCCATACCGTTAAACTTTATCTAGAATATTTAAAACTTCTAGAAATCAAATTTTATAATTTTTTGACATCATTTACCTTACGATTAAAAGATTTCAAAATTGATAATTTTTAAAAGCCGATATGAGATACTAATTTAACGGTGTAAAAGAATCAAAATCAGTTAAATTTTTGATAGAAAATTCTATTCACTATCTAAATAAAGATCAATAACTCTGATCATAAATTGAAGGATCCAATCATCTCTTTTTAGGACGCCATTCAATTTTGACCGTTTATTTTATACCTGCTTGATGGACTTTATTATGATTTCGAAAAATTACAAAATTTATTTGTTTAAAATTTTAAATATTATACATCATATTTAACAAAGTCGATCGTCGATTCGGAAGCTCCATCATCGAAAATAATTTATGAGTATGAAATATTCTATACTCATAAATAAATAAATAAATATATATATATATATATATAGAATTAGGCTGAAATGCTATTAATAGTAAAACACTCTTTTTACTATCAAGTTTTTAACCCTTGGATGAAAAGTTGTAGGGTTAGAATGATATTAGTCAGTTAGAGTTAAATGGTCCCCCTAGGGTTGAGTGGTCCTAACAGGGTTATAGTATTTAATCCAATGGTTAAAAATGATGAAAAGAGTTGATCCAAAGGCTAAACAACTGGTAGCAACAATGGCATTTTGCTACTAATAGTAGCCCAGTCCAACTCTATATATATATGGACATAATATACTATATATACTAGAATATATATTATATATATATATACTTACTATATATTATATATGATGATCTAGGATACTTACAAGTGATCATCCCCATCGTGCTATCATGTTTTTACCATTGGATCTACTTTTGAATTACAAATTAGCCCGTTGGATCAACACTATTCCACCCTACGACCCACTACCACACCTACCACCATCATCTCAACTCACATCTCTCCATCCAACGGGCTAGAAAACCATACAATTAATCACCTTTGCGGTGATACCTTGTAAATTCTAGCCCTACTCTATATACTAATATATAATAAATAATACTAGAATTGAGCTAGAATACTTTTACAAGTATCACCCCTTTGGTGCTATTAGGTTTTTAGCCCTTGGATCTCCTCCTTGATTACTAATAGCCTTTGGATCAAACACTATTCCACCTACCACCACCTACCACCATCATCCCGACCCTACATTTCTCTATCCAAGGGTTAAAAACTCACAAGCACCATCCTCTTGATGCTTTTAGAAGTATTCTAGCTCAACTCATAATATATATATATATATATAGAGAGAGAGAGAGAGAGTAGAGCTACTATACTTTTATGAGTATTGGGCCCTTCGTACTCATAAGTTGTTTTCGATGATAGAGCTGCCGAATCGACATTCCACTCCGTTAAATATGATCTAGAGTATTTGAACTTCTAAAAAATAAATTTCGTAATTTTTCAGAATCATAATAAAGTCCATCAAGCGGGCATAAAATGAACGGTTATAATCGAACGACGTCCTCAAAATGGATGATTGGATCCTTCAATTTAAGATCGAAGTTATTAATCTTTATTTAGGTAGTGAATAGAATTTTCTATCAAAAATTCAACTAATTTCGATTCTTTTATACCGTTAAACTAGCAAGTATCTCATACCAACCGTTAAAAATTGTCAATTTTGTAACCTTTTGATCGTAAGGTAAATGATGTCGAAAAATTATAAAATTTGATTTCTACAAGTTTTAAATGCTCGAGATAATGTTTAACGGTATGGATCGTCGATTC